>NW_012149052.1:1283874-1284859 GCF_000956105.1 Propithecus coquereli
ATATTTTTCTGAAAAAGATACTAAAATATTTTTCCTAATTATCCCTAAATTTGAAAAATGAAAGTTTTTACTTAAACTGAAAAGCTTGAAGATTTCAGGACATTTAATTGTAGGATTTTCTAGAACAGAAATTGGTTATGTATGATCCTCTATACAACATACTGTGAGCGTGGTGCCTGCAACATTGAAAGCCAAATGGCAGTTTGAGCTGAATCTGGCTCAATTTTCTAGAAAAATGGCACCATCTGCTGGCTGGGCAAAGGCAAAATTCATAGACCTGGGCTCTTTCATAGGTCAAGGAAATCAGTTCCGTATTGCAAAACGTTCAGGGTTCATCTCTGTAATTGGTAAGAGGTCAGAGTACATTCTGTGGATGGTCATCCCCTGGGCAGAGGAGAGAGATAACCTCTTTCATTTCATTTTATTGAAATCCTAGAATGCTGCATCTTGTTTTTAGCAGAGAATGGGAATGCTGACCAGCCAATCAAGAGTAATATGACCAAAGTACACCACCCTTTTACTACGCCACCTCTCCATCCTCTAAGCCCCATTATTTATTGAATAAGATTCTAACATCTCTGCTCTCAATTCTGCTATGCTTTTGTAGACACATCCAACAATCTGGCGGTAAGTTTGACAAAATGATATACTCATTATGTCCCCAAGGAGGAGATGACCAAGATTTCAAATTCTCAAGCAGCCTCAATGGAGCCAGAGGTTTAAGAGGGTTATGTGCCCAGAAGGGACACTCTGGAAAAATGCAGATTTGGATTCAGATTACTCAAATTTTTCTCTGGTTTCTTAACCTGGTAGGCTGTACCAAACCCCCAAAATTTAAGCAGCCTCTTTTTTTTTTTCTTGCTTCTTTCTCATAAGCCCTACTACCTTGGTTCTCTCTTGACTTTCTAAGAGCCTAGATATGATATGGTTCCCTAAGAAAGGAGCCACTTCAGGCCAGGCACAGTGGCTCATCCCTATAACCCCA
>NW_012149052.1:1289040-1291338 GCF_000956105.1 Propithecus coquereli
AGAATTCTTTAATCAATATGTTAAGTGAAAAAACAGAATATGAAACTATATGAACTTAATTGGTTAAATATATGCATAGAAAATAACTGAAATGAAACACATCAAAACTGTAAATAATAGTTATCTCTGGGTGGGAATTATAGATGACAATCTTTCCTTATATTTTATATCTTCTATATTTTCTATGATAAAAATGTTTCAGTTTTGCAATTGGGAAAGAGGAAATAAACACAATTATCTTAAAAGAAATATAAGTTCCTCTTCCATGTTTATAGCCTTACACAGTGTTCAGCAACAAATGATTATTTGCTAATTGGCATGGAAGGGCAATAAGCAATTTAATTGCTGGCTACATTCTCTAACCTCTAAAGGAAGCCCAGAGCTTCTCAACTTTATTTCAGCTCCAAGAAAGGGGAACTCCAATGTGGGTCAAAGACATATGGAGTGGCCAGGCATGGTGGCTCACACCTGTAATCCTAGCACTCTGTGAGGCCAAGATGGGAGGATTCCTTGAGCTCAGGAGTTAGAGACCAGCCTGAGCAAAAGCAATACCTTGTCTCTACCAAAAATAGAAAAATTACCCGGGTGTGGTGGTGTGTGCCTGTAGTCCCAGCTACTTGGGAGACTGAGGCAAGAGGATCACTTGAGCCCAGGAGTTTGAGGTTGCAGTGAGCTCTGATGATGTCACTGCACTCTAGCCCAGGTGACAGAGAGGGACTCTGTATCAAAAATAAAAAAGACATACGGAGCCCTCACGAAGCCACCCTTAGCTCCTCTTGCCATGGCATGCTTCCTCTTTTGGATCACTTTCTGTCACTTCTCTTTTCCCTCTCTCAACTACTATAGAAAGCTTTGTGTTAATTTGCTGGGGCTGCCAAAGCAAAGTGCCACAGACTGGGTAACTTAAACAACAGAAATTTATTTTCTCACAATTCTAGAGACTAGAAGTCTGAGATCAAGGTGTCAGCCTGGTTGGTTTCTTCTAAGGCCTCTCTCCGTGGTTTGTATGTGGCCATCTTTTTCCTGAGTCTTCTGTGGTCTTCCCTGTGTGTGTGTCTGTGTCCTAATCTCCTCTTCTTATAAGGACACTAGTCATATTGGATTTGAGCCCATCGTAATGTTCTCTTTTTAACTTAGTTACCCCTTTAAAGGACCTATTTCCAAATATAGATGGTCCCTGACTTACAATGATTTGATTTATAATATTTTGATTTTATGAGGGATTCATTTAGATGTAACCCCATCATAAGTTGAGGACCTTCTTATGATTTGTGATGGGGTTAAGTTTCTGCTGAATGTATACCGCTTTAACACCATTGTAAAGTTGAAAAATCATAAGTTCAACGAGCGCAGTTTCGGGACCATCTGCTGTGCTGTTAGCATTAAATGCATTTTCAACTTAGGATATTTTTGAGTTTATCGGGATGGGTTTATGGGGATGTAACCCCATCATAAGTCAAAGAGCATCTGCACAGCCATGTTCTGAGATACTGGGGGTTAGGACTTCAACAATTGAGTTGGAGGGGACACAATTCAGTCCACAACCTTCTACCCTCTGCCTGCCCCAAATTCATGTTTTCCTCACAAGCAAGAGAGGCACATATCCACCATCACAATCAGGATAGAGAACAGTATCGCCGCCAGATTCGCTTGTGTTGCTCCTTTATAATCAAAGATTCTCCTAATCCCAGACCCTGACAACCACTGACCTTCTCTCTATCCCTATAGTTTTGTCTTTTCCAGAATGCCATATAAACAGAATAGTACAATATATAACTTTTTTTTTAGGTAAAATTCACATAACATAAAATTAACAGTTTTAAAGTGAACAATTCAGTGGCATTTAGTACATTCACAATGTTGTGCAATATTGCCTCTATCTAGTTCCAAAACATCTTCATCATCCCAAAAAGAAAGCCCCATGCCTGCCCATTAAGCAGTTGCGTTGGGGTTTATGCGGTATTGGAGAGATGTCCTTGTTCTTTGTTTCCTACCTTGGAAGAATCACAAGCAGGGCCAGTAGGACAGAGTGATGACAGATTCGAAGCTATTCCACACAAGCAGCCTTTATTGCAAAGCGAGGGGTACAAAGCTAAAGTACATTCCAGAGAGGGAGGAACGGGTCTGTCCCCGTGAGTGGAGGAGACCCTGGGGTTTTAACACACTTCTACTTTTATGTCTCCACCTTATGATATGCTAAATGGTGAGTGGAATATTCATTATTTTAGGGGAAGTGGGGTGGAGATTTCCTGGAACTAAAGACCCTACCCAAATTTATCCTTTTTTTTTTTTTTTTTT
>NW_012149052.1:1291388-1292733 GCF_000956105.1 Propithecus coquereli
GAGTGCAGTGACATCATCAGAGCTCACTGCAGCCTCAGACTCCTGGGCTCAAGCGATCCTCAATAGAATTGTACATTTAAAAAAGTGGATTTTACTGTATGTAAATACAAATATTTAAAAATAAATTTTAAAAAACCCAAACAAACAAAATACTCTAATGTAACATAGCCAGTGAAGCTAATGATTGGGTGAGAAGGTAAATAAAGTGGCTATAATGCATTCAGTTTTCTCAACTGTAAGATGGAGCTAATAATAGTACTCATTCGATAGGGTTGTTATGAGATTCTGCTTGCACAGTGTCTGGCACTGAGTTAGTTCTCAGTAACTGTTAAGCATTATTAGTGATAAAATGTAGTCATTAAGCACACAAACTCTGAAGCAAGAACGCCTGGGTCCAAATTCTAGTTTGTCCACTTGCTAGTTGGGTGGCTTTGGTTGGACTTGAGTCACTTTGCTTCTGCTCCTCTGAGTTCTCTTTTAAAATGTAGATATAATAGTACCTACCCAAAAGGGTTATTGTGAGGGTTCGCTGAGTTAATTGCTGTAGACTACTCAGAACAGGGACTGGCTCTGTGCTACAAAAGGAAACGGAGGGGTGTGAAGACATGGAGTCCGGCGGGAGACACTCCGCCTGCAGCGCCTGTGAGTTCAGGGGCAGATGAGGCCGGCTGTTTACGGTACTCACTGTGTTTGTGGGAAAGGGAGCCTGGCCTTGGCCTTGGTGTTATCTAAATGAGTTGTACGGGTGAGGTGCATGGAAAAAAGGCAAGGAAAGACAAATCTTAAAATTTCTCAGATAGACTTTTCAAGACCTCTTTCTACCTGTGGCAGAGACAATGGGCATCGGGGCTGGACAGAAACAGACCTGGGTTCTCCAGAGACCAAGAAAGCTAAAAGAGGAAATTTAACTTGGCTCTGTGTTAGTGTGGTGTCAAAGCAGGGTGAATTAGCGTTAAAGAAGTGTGAAAGTTTAAAGGCAAAGTAGGTCATAAGGAAAGAGAATTAAATAAAGAGATCCAGAGACTGTTTAAGCTAATTGAACCAAGGGAGGCTGTTTTCCTGTGTTTGCTCGGCCACAGTCATTGCCATGGCAACTCAGGGTGACTCCAGTGGGCTGTCTTGCCAGCGGCTGCGACAGAAGTGAAAAGAGACTGCTCAGCACTTGTTCTTTGCCTCAGTGGCTCTGTGCTGACGCCCTTTCCCTGGTGGATTGGTCATGGTCACATGAAGCTGGGGAGATCCCTCTTGGATATACTTTGCTGACCTCACTTCTAAGAATCACACAGAGGTTGGGCGCGATGGCTCACGCCTGTAATCCTAGCACTCTGGGAGGCCGAGGCGGGCG
>NW_012149052.1:1297101-1298962 GCF_000956105.1 Propithecus coquereli
TTTTGTTCTCTTATATAATTGCATTGACCTAACCTTATGAAAAAATGTTTATGAAACATGTTGAAATAATAACAGTGATAACAGACTTTTTTATCTTAAACCTACCATAATAGAAATTCTTCTGGCCGGGCACAGTGGCTTACAACTGTAGTCCTAGCTACTTGGGAGGCTAAGACAGGAGGATTGCTTAAGCCCAGGAGTTTAAGACCAGCCTGGTCAACACAGAAAGACCCTGTCTCAAAAAAAAAAAAAGAAATTCTTCAAATTTGTTTGCTATACATTGTTTATCATAATTAGGAATTTTCTGCCTCTTTCTGTTCAGGAATGAATGTCAAATTTTATTAAGTACCTTTTCAGCATCTATTAATATGATTGAATCTCTTTTTTTCTCCTTTTCACTCTTACTATGATCTCATATCCAAAAATAAGAGTATCCAAGGCCTAGAAAAGTTTTAAGATAGCCCAGCCTATGTTACATCAGATGCTATTCTGCATTTTAATGTAATTAATCATTTGTATAGACTTATAATGTAGAACCATCCCTGAATGTTTAGAATAAGCTTCTTTGGTCATGTGTACTTTCTTCCAATGTGTTGTATAGAATCTATTTGGTGGCATTTTACTTAGTACTTTTGCATCAACAATTTTAAGTGAGGTTAGTCTGTGGTTTTCTTTCTCATGGTGTTTTGCTCAGGTTTTTGTATCAGTTGTTATGCTGGCCTAATAAAGATAATTGGGATGTTTTCCGTCTTTCTCTGTGGTATGGGGTAGCTAAGACAACATCATATTCATCTTTACCATAAAGGTTTGCCACTCCACCTTTTGACAAGGGAAATGAGGCTTTCTGACACCAGATGTAGCTTCAGCTTGTCTCTGCCTAGACAGGCTTTCCTTAATCTCCGCCCTTCACTTTCTCTCCTTCCCACTCCCCTCACCCCTTCCTCCACTCCTTCCACAAATTTCAGCAAAATCTGCCTTTTTACAACTTGCATTTTTAGTACTCTTCTAATTTTACCTGGAAATGCTATTTATAGCATATTTAACTTTCCTATTGGCATGTGTCATATTATTGAGTTAATTTAAAAATTACAAAGCTTTCATCAAAGTGGTTGTTTCGAAACAACGTTTTGTAGTGGAAGAGATGGAGAGGTGGTGTTCCAAAGCCTGCGGGGTGTTTCTCAGCAAGCCACGCTCAACCTGATTCCTCTCTCTGGTTTCGGGTTGTCCAATATTATGAAGAGAAGAATTTAGGGAGCAAATATACAACCATAAATATTTCATACAACATCAATTATGGTTATAGAAGCAAAGTGAACAGAGAACAGGAATAATCCTGTGAGCTGAAAGCACAGGGATGGTGAATGAGGGGAATTCTATCGCGTGAAATGTCCATTTAACTGTGTTTTTATAGATCTGGCCTCAGAGTCAAATCAGTTAACTGCTTTTGAAAACTCAATACTATTTTCAAATAATGTTATGTTACAAAGTATTTTATTTTTGATAATTCTATACAGTCATTCCTTGGTATTTATGGAGGGTTCATTCCAGGAGCCCCCTGTATACCAAAAGGTCTAGATGCTCAAGTGCCTTTTATAAAATGGCATAGTATTTCCATATTACCTACGCACATCCTCCTGTATACTTTAAATCTGCAATCCCCAACACCTGGCTATGGCCAGTACCAGTGCAGTCTGTGGCCTATTAGGAAGCAGGCTACGCATCACTGTCTGAGGTCTGCCACCCACTACCCCTGCTCCGTCTGTGGGAAAACTGTCTTCCATGAAACTGTCCCTGGTGCCAAAAAGGTTGGGAAACCACTGCTTTAAATCATCTCTAAATTACTTTTAATACCTAATACAAT
>NW_012149052.1:1299012-1311512 GCF_000956105.1 Propithecus coquereli
TTTATTTTTGATAATTCTATACAGTCATTCCTTGGTATTTATGGAGGGTTCATTCCAGGAGCCCCCTGTATACCAAAAGGTCTAGATGCTCAAGTCCCTTTTATAAAATGGCATAGTATTTCCATATTACCTACGCACATCCTCCTGTATACTTTAAATCTGCAGTCCCCAACACTTGGCTATGGCCAGTACCAGTGCGGTCTGTGGCCTATTAGGAAGCAGGCTACGCATCACTGCCTGAGGTCTGCCATCCACTACCCCTGCTCCGTCTGTGGGAAAACTGTCTTCCATGAAACTGTCCCTGGTGTCAAAAAGGTTGGGAAACCACTGCTTTAAATCATCTCTAAATTACTTTTAATACCTAATACAATATAAATGCTATATAAATAGTTGTTATACTGTGTTTTATAAAATTTGTATTATTTTTTATTGTTGTATTGTTATATTTTTTCCCTAATATTTTCTATCCTCAGTTGGTTGAATCCAAGGATGTGAAAACAGCAGATACAGAAGGTAGATTATACTGTTTCTGATGACTCCATCTAATATCATTTTGCGGAGTTTTTTTCATTGAAAAGAAAACTCTAAAGAAGCCCCTGTTAACATTTTTTGTATAAATCTTCTCTAGGGTGATAATCATTAAAGGTTAAATCATTTTAAAGGTTAATTTAAATAAATTTTGAATGTCAATTTATTTTATTTGCATCTAAGACCACGCAGAGATCTCTTGTTTATGCGGCCTTTTGTGTGCCATAATATCTCACATTACAAAAAAAAAAAAACAGAACCTATAATCTCACCTAATCAGAGAAAGGTGTTTGTAAAACCATATCTGGAGTCATAAGTCACTTTAAAAGTCAGCAATAATTTGGATGGAACTGGAGACCATTATCCTAAACAAAATATCTAAAGAATGGAAAAAAACCACCACATATACTCGCTTTTAAATTGGAACTGATGAACACACATGTGCATAGAAGGAAGTAAATCTCGAAGGAAATCAAGCAGGGGGGAGAGGGAAGGAGAAGATGGGTGAAAACTTCCGTAACGGGTACAATGAACACTATCTGGGTGACGGGCACACTTATAACCCTGACCCAAGCATTACAAAAACAATCCAGGTAACCAAAAACATGTGTACCCCCATAATACTTTGAAATTAAAAAAAAAAATTTAAAAAGAAAAGTCAGTTCACTACAGGACTTGCTGAAGTTTGGATCTAAGTGGTCCTCGCACCAGCCAGCGGAGGCTTGTGTCCCGGGAGCCCCTTCCCGGCCCTGGCCAGCTCTGCAGTTCATTTGTTGACTCCTGCTCCCTCTGCTGGCCCTACAGCTCAGTGGCCATCCCCAAAACAGCACCTGTGTCAGACCTACAGTGGGCCTCAGGAGACAGCAAAGGCCGGCACAAATGGGGAAACTGAGCCCCAGAGGGTGAGGGACCTCACAAAGTCAGTGACTGGGCCAGCACTGTGACCAGCCTTCCCACTACTCCACACCATCCCCACAATTACAGAATAATTCAAAGCTACTCAGATAGTTTAGCACTTGGCAATACTCCCAACCTATGAGTTGGCTTGTATTAAAAAAAATAAAAACATGTTCTGAAGTGAAAATATTATTAATTTATAATGTACACATAGTGGTTGACATCTTGACAGAATTAACTGAAAGATTTTTTTAAAAAAGATTCTGCTACATGGCCGGGCGCGGTGGCTCACGCCTGTAATCCTAGCTCTCTGGGAGCTCAGGAGTTCAAGACCAGCCTGAGCAAGAGCGAGACCCCGTCTCTACTAAAATTAGAAAGAAATTAATTGGACAACTAAAAATATATAGAAAAAATTAGCCGGGCATGGTGGCGCATGCCTGTAGTCCCAGCTACTCGGGAGGCTGAGGCAGAAGGATTGCTTGAGCCCAGGAGTTTGAGGTTGCTGTGAGCTAGGATGATGCCACGGCACTCTAGCCCAGGCAACACAGTGAGACTCTGTCTCAAAAAAAAAAAAAAAAGATTCTGCTACAGACACTAGTGATACTCAAAACAAAAATAATGAATCTCAAAAACACTGTGCTGAGCAAAACAGGCCAGACATAAACTAATACATCTATACCCTTCCACTTACATGAAGGTCCGAAACGGGAAAAACTACCCTATGCAGATAGAAATCAAATCACTGGTCGCCTGGGGCTGGGGGAACTTCACATGGGCCCAAGGGAACCTTTTAGGGTGATGGAAATGTTCCACATCTTGATCGTGGTGTTGGTTACACAGGCACACACATTTGTCAAAACTTATTCAACTTTATTTATACAAAATAAATGCATTTGTATTTTATTAAATTGTACCTCAATAAAGTTGATTTTGAAAGAAAAAAAAATTCCATGCTACTCAAATCCTAAACTCTAATCTGTTCTTTCAACCTGAGTATACCTGGATCCATTTTTAAAAAGAAAAAAAACAAAATACAAACAGATATCCTCCTGCTTCAGTATGTAGCCACAAGCTTTGAGTTCTTGAAAAAGAACGAAAACCTAGATCCAAAAGACAGGGTCAGGGAAGGGGAATCACTGTTTCCACATGTTCTCTCAGAAGAGAGCTGAGAGCTAAAGACAACACACTGATGGGAGAAGTAAATTGTGGCAGGAGCGTAACGCTGGGTGGGAAGGTGCCGAACCCCAATCTCACACTCCGAGGCAGTGCTCAGCTGCAGGCGAGCTCAGGGCCTGGCTGCGTGTGGCACAGGCCAAAGCGGGACAACTAAAGGCATCACCAGTGCCCAGCTCTCATCAAGGAGTGTGCTCTGGGGTGAGGGCTCAGCCGGTGGGCAGAACTGTGAGTTGCAGCTTCTGTTCCACCCCAGATAACCTGGAGAAGCCACTTTCTCTGGTGTGACAGTACCTACATTGCATTGTGACCCTACTATGACTGCCACTCTTCAGACACACTCCAAACATAACTATTACTTACGGCGCCAGTGTGTGAATTAGGATTAGATGGGGAAAAAACAGTTCTGGATTCCGGGTTCAAATTCACTGGTAGAAATGTAAGTTAAATGGGTTTTTTCTGTTATACCTATCTTCCCAAGAGAGGGCTATTTTATGTTTTCCAAACGTATTTGACCCCTATGTCACTGGGAGGCATTGCCTTGGGCATGAGGTCATCTGAGTCAGAGCTAAGAATGTGGCACTAGCAACCAAGAGTGTACTCACGAGCTGGTAAGTAAGAATAACAGCTGGCACTTACAGAACACTCACTGTGCTCCAGGCATTCTTATAAACACTTTAACTCATTTAATCCTCATATCTTATCGGCGAGATATTGTTATTTCATCCATTTTACAGATGAGGAAACTGAGGTCGAGAGAAGTTCAGGAGCTTGACCAACATTATAAAAGGGACAAAGCCAGAAAGCAAACCCAGGCTGTCTGTCTCCATAGCTCATGCTTCTAATAATCACGTTACAGTGCCTTCCCACGCTACAGAAGCAAATAAAGGTGTAGATGCTGCTACGGTCCGAATGTTCCTATGCCCCCAAAATTCATATGTTGAAATCCAATCCCTATGATGGTAGTAGGAGGTGGAGCCTTTGGGAGGTGATTAGATTATAGTGGAGCCCTTGTGAACAAGATTAGTGCCCTTTTAACAGAGGCCCCAGACAAACCCTCAGCCCCTTCCACCATGCGAGGACACAGGGAGACAGCACTATCTATGAGCTAGAAAGCAGACCCTCACCAGACACTGAGACTGCCAGGGCCTTGGTCTTAGACTTCCCAGCCTCAAGAACTGTGAAGCATAAATATCTGTTGTTCATAAGCTACCCAGTGTGTGGTATCTTATTATAACAAATAACAGCCCAAACTATTAACAAATAACCCCAACTAAGACAGATGCTTTAAACCCTCACTACTGAAAGTGCAGTCTGTAGATCATCAGCAGCAGTATCCGCTGGGAGCTTATTAAGAACGTAGAAACAAAAAAAACAAAGAAAGAAAGAAAAAGAAAAAAAGAAAGGAAAAAAAAGAACATAGAGCCTCAGGCCCGCCCCAGACCTATGGAATTAGAACTGGCATTTTAACAAGATCATCATGTGATTCATTAAAGTTTGTGAAGCTCTGCTCTAAACAAGAACTTGTTTAGTTTCTCTTGTTTTGTTTCGCTTTGCTTTGCTTTTACTTTTGTTTTAATCCCAGACTCCTTTGAGAATCTGATGAAAGTCATGGACCCTGAACATAAAAATATGCACAGGATTTTGAAGAGCTCATAGATTCGTATTTACAAAACTGTGTTGTAGAGGGTTCGAAGGTGCTGGGACCCAGTTCTTTACGCCTTCCATGTATTATCACATTTAATCCTTATAAACCCGCTATTGATAAAATGGGAACTTGGAGAGATTACGTAACTTGCTGAAGTCATAGCTAGAAGTGGTGACATCAGGGTCAAACCTAGACATTCTGCCACCAGGGTCCTGCCACACAAAGCTACCTAGAGACAGCTCAGCACAGTGATTCTGAGGGATATCCTGATAGAATGTTCCCTTTCTCTGACAAGATCACCCTCTCCACCTACAGTGTACTTCTGAAAGAAGCACCGATGGAGTTCGAGGTAGGGAACACTACCTAGCGAGGGAGGTTGGCCAGGTGCATCCTAGCAATCCACATGACGGTGGATGTCCCGACAAAATCCTCCAAGTATGTTCCTGATACGCTTCCAACCCTCACAGCGTCAAGTGACATGCCAGTTCATGACTTTCACCCGTATCACCATCCTACTCTAAACCATGGTTGGCAAAGAGATTTCATTTCACAGGCCAACTGATCGATTGGAAGTAGTTGCTTGGTGTTCAATATTGAAGAGGAGCAGACTAAGCACTGTGATTGATTAGCGATGCCTGTTCCCCAGGGCACAAGACAGCACAGTCGTGGGTATGCCACCTGTACATTAAAGCACTGTTAATCCCCTTGGATTTCAATTTCTTTATTGAATATGCCCGTACTTGGTGTGAATTCTGTAAACACAGCAAAAGCACTCATCCATTCTAATGGAATGGTGAATGCAAACTGCCAGGCAGAATGGAATATTATTAACAAGCATATATACCTTAAGCATTTCATTTCAACTAAAACACTTAGATACTTATGTATTAACCAATTTTAGGGATAGGGCTAAGCCCTTTGGCTTCCAAGTCCACTCTTTTGAAGTTCCCCATGGACTTTTTTTTCATACCACACTCAAAATGCACTATTTTATTTTATTTTATTTTTAGAGACAAGGTCTCATTCCATCACCCAGGCTGGGGTACAGTGGCACAGTCATAGCTCACTGCAGCCTTGAACTCCTGGGTTCGAGCCATCCTCCAGCCTCAGCCTCCTGAGTATCTGGGACTAGAGGTGTGCACCATTGCACCTGACTAAAACACACTATGTTTTCAAGATCTTTCCAAAGCAACTTGGTAGCAGTGTCTTTACAGATGCTCTTGCAGTTACTACTGACTTTCCCACACCTAATCTAAAAGCAAAATTTATGGAACATTCATTTTTATAATCTTTCCAAGCATTTGACTTAGTTTTTATAGAAACAACCTTCTTCTTTACCCTTCATAAAGTTACTAAACCCCATACTATTTCATTAGATTATATAATTACAGTAACAAGTGCAATTTGTACCAAGAGATTTGGGCAGAAACGCAACCGATTATTGAGTACTATGCTACTCTACCAGCTACAGAGGGCATGAGTCAGGATGTTTGCAGAGAACTGGAGAGCATTAGTCACTCTGATACGTCAAACAAATGATGGCCAACCAGGAAAGTTTGTTATGCTACACTGAGCCCTCTCTAGTGGCATTCAATTGTATGGGACTCTATCGACCAGAATTTCCACACACGATGCTCCTAATTATGGCTGTAATGCATTAAAGATCCTGATGTGACTTTGAATTACAGAATGAAAGGGAACAAAAGGTTAAAGTATGTTCAGAGAATCCTTTTTGGTGTCTTCACCTTTTTGAGGAGAGGAGAGGTCAGAGGGGTCTTGGGGGGGGGCGGTCTTTTGACATCATTTTTAGTTCATGCTCTCCTGCATTTTAAGAACCTTATAATTCGGCTTTAGTCATAACTGGAAAAAGGAAAGGCTAAAAATATACATAAACGGTCGGGCATGGTAGCTCATGCCTTTAATCCCAGCACTTTGGGAGGCTGAGGCTGGAGGATCATTTAAGGCCAAGAGTTCGAGGTTGCAGAGAGCTGTGATCCCACCACTGCACTCTAGCCTGGGTGACAGAGCAAGACCCTGTCTTTAAATATACATACATATATAGAGAGAGAGATAGGCACACACATATAAATTAAAGTAAGTTCATTATGTCCATAATGTTGAGATAATTTTGCTGCATTTAATACTCTGAAGAAAGAATTGCTCTTAACTACTAGTAACAGAAACCAAAAATAATAGTGGTTAAGACAAGAGAGATATTTGCTTTTTTCTCACAGCAAAAGCACTCTTTTGCTGGCAGTCTGGGGCTAGAATGGTAATTCCATGGCCATCCAGAATGCAGGGGTTTTTGTCTTGCCCCAATAACCTTACTTTGTGACTTCCATCCTCAAGTTTGCCTCATGGTCTCGAGATGGCTGCCCCAGCTCCAACTATTATGTTAGCATTCTAAGCAGAATGAAAAGAAATGAGGGAAGGGCACAAAGGGTGTGTTTCCCAGTCAACTCAGCCCCCTTGAAAAACTTTCTTGGAAAGACCTGCCTAGTGACTTCTGCATACTTATCACTGGTGCCCTTATGTCTAAAAATGTCATTTTACAGCTAGGCACCAGATTCAACCATTTTGAGTTCTGTTACTGAGAAAGGAGGAAGGAATGGATATTGAGTAGACAATCATTAGTGCTCCCCATAAAATATAATCCTAGAAAAACATTAGAAAAGCCTGAATATTTGACACACAACTTATTTCCAGTCACAACAGATGACAGGGAAAATTGTATATTGTTTTGCATCTATTGATCTTTTGCTTCGGAAACGTGCTCTTCAGTTGTTACAACTATGTTTTAGGCATCATATGAAACATTTATTTTATTCACTCCCTATCTCCATTTGGACTCACACACTACATGAATCTTGGGTGCCATCTCAAGTTCATGTGGATGTTGCCACCATGAGCAGAATTCCACTTCTACAAAATATTTACTGTGCACACTCAACTCTGTAGTTGTGAGCTTTTAGAAATCTTAGTCAAGACCATCATATCAGTTTTTGCCAATCAGCTGCACCCGAGAGCACTAGGCAGGCTGCAAAGAGAGAGTGGCTTGCCTCCACTTTCTTTCTTCCAATCTTGAAGGAAGCCCATCCGTTTACACTTGATCTTAGCCAAAAGGCGGAGACGGGATGCCAATACGTTTTACAAGGTTGCAATAAGGTCTCTTTTCTCCAGTATCCAAACCACTGTTTGCTACAGTGTATCTTAGATTCACATGGAAATACAATTCACCCAACATTCAATTAGCCCTGACTTCGTTAGAGGCTGGGCCTGCCCTCAAAGATTTCATATCTAGTAAGAGAGGTGAGTTGTACAACACTGATTAACAGGTGAAAGAAAGGCCTAGAGAGAGCATGGCTTCCTTACTCCTATACGAAGTTAACACTTGAACAAGCCCCAGCCTACAAGGCTCATTCCTCCCCAGTGGCTGGCCTGGACTCTCCACTTTGTTTTATCTTTATGGGAAAGACATTGGATTACATTGCTCTGTCTTTGTGGGCATCAAAGTCCTATTCACCAAGCAGCTCCAACTATAATGTTAAGCTAGATTTGTTCAATTCCTTCCTACTCTCATCATCTCTAATGCTTCTTTCAGATGCTCAATTGCCTGGCATTGCTCACTAATAACGGGACCTCTCTAGGGCCAGGTGAGATCTTTTTGGCTTCTCCTGTTGGCCCATAGCCATGATCACCACCAACAAGTCCAACCACTGATGCCTTTTAGCACCATGACTCGGGCTCCCAGATTTAAAGCGTGATAGATACAGAAATTCAGTGTGACCCCCATTCAACATATCACCACAATTTTACAGGTACTGTCTCAACTAGGTCATGTGCCTGTACCTCCCC
The DNA here is from genome assembly GCF_000956105.1 of Propithecus coquereli. Classification (NCBI taxonomy): domain Eukaryota; kingdom Metazoa; phylum Chordata; class Mammalia; order Primates; family Indriidae; genus Propithecus; species Propithecus coquereli. The sequence continues at coordinate 1,307,114 of NW_012149052.1, forward strand.
AACTCTGCCTCCTCCCAAAGCCTAAACTTCCAGCAGCAAGAATGCCATCTCTCTCAGATGCCTGTTTCCATTATCCCAATGTATAAGATATGGTCTGCAGTCACAGAGTCATGATTCCCAATGAACTAGTAGTTCAGGAATTTGGGGTTACTTACGTGTATACAAATAAATAAAAATGTATAAACGAATGTAACTACAGACAAGTACAAGGAGGAAGAGAGTACGGTGGCTATATTCTGGCAGTAAGAATGCCCAGTCATACATATGCAATTTGTTTTTCCATCTAAAATACACTTTTCCATACATAAACTTATTTGAGCTCAAATGCTCTGGGATGGTCAGGTATTATTATCCTTTTAAGATTGAGAAAACAGAATCTTAGAAAGGTTAAATAACTTTCTCCAAATATCTCAAATAATACAACAGAACCTCGACTCAAACGTAGATCTTCTGTCCAAATCTGGTTTGTCTTCCACTCCATCATCTGCCCCTGGGACAGCCCATAATGCTCAGCTCACTGTGGAAGGGCCTGAACTAAGAAAAAAGTTTTCATCTCCATCTTTTTCAGGATCAGAGTCCGCTATGTGAGTTTACAAGTCCTCCTTAACTTACTGGACTGAAGGGCTCCTCTATAGCTTTGTTATTTTTCCCCCTGAGAAGTGGAATGACTCCCTTCCCCTTAAATCTGGGTTGGCTTTGACGATTTGTCTTACCAATATAACACTGCCGAAATGACGTTCTGTGATCTATGAGCCTGGGTCGTACGAAGGCTGTCAGCTTCTGTCCAGGCCTCCTACAACTCACTCTTAGAAGCTGGCTGCTATGCTATGATGAAGCCCAAGCAGCCCCATGAACACAACCTGGGCCAAGTTCCCAGACAAAAGCCTTGTGGGAAAACCATCTTAGAAGTGTCCGAGTCAGGACAGATGAGCTGTCTCCATCCAGCCCTGCCCACTTTGTAGATCCATGAACTACCACTAAATAAATGATTGCTATTATTTTAAGCCGCCAAGTTTCGAGGTGGTTTATTTTACAGCAAGTAACTGGAATCCACCTTTCCAAAATCTTCTTGTCTAAAAACACCACCGAAAAGAAATGCGGTGTTATACACCAAACTCGTTACGCACTCTGAACATTAGCATGTTTACTTCACCTGGATATTCTGTTTTATATTGTTTTAAAAAAATGAAGAAAGTACCTTCTGATTTATAAAAGCAAAAAAAAAGAGGCAATTAGACAAATTGTTTTAAAATGGCTTCAACCCTAAATAATAAAAATCTTATTACAAATATGTTAGTATTTGATTCAAAACTCTGTGAAAAGAATTAGGCCCTCAAGCTTTTACAGTTCCATGAAGATCTTCTAAATATAGGAAAGTAAAATTGAAATTTATGTCAATTTGTTAATGGTATCACTTAAAACTATAACAGTTAATTAACTAATTAACAACTTAATTAACTCAGCACTTAATTTACTTACTTGAGTTCACTTAAATTCCCTAGATGTGATTTAATGAACTTTCCATGTAATTTCTGACTAACCATGTAAATTGTGTGATGTATATCGCTTCAGTTTAGAAGATATTTCTTGAAATTAAATAATTTAAGGCAGAACCCTAGGCCAGGCAGTGACTTTTCATTTTTCTTCAATAGGGAGCATCTCTAAACTTCTGGGAGGGAGCAGTTTTCCTACTCTACCTTTTTTCTTTCAAAGAGAAAATTGTATTTTGACTTGTTGGTTTATTTAAATAAGCGATTTGTGCAAATTAGAGCAAATTTAAGGACAATTTATTAAAAATTATCTTATACTTTTAAGGAATGGACCTTGAAACAAATAGTAATTGAAAAGCTGTTATAAAACATTTCTCTGTTCCATATATTTACTTATTTAACTAACATATTTACATAGCAGTAGGTAACATCATGCTACTCAATATGTGGCCCATGGACTTGTGCCCGTCCATAAACTGTTTATTACCAGTGGGAAATGAAAAAAATACAGAAATTAAGTGTTTAGGTACATTTATGGCACTTAACAATAGTATGCCTATTAACTATAATAAGAGATATTAGGGCTTATGTTTTGTAAACCTGTATTTTTATTTTTATTTCATTTTTCTAATAATTCCCCTTCCTTTTTTTTTTTTTTTTTTTTTTTGAGACAGGGTCTTGCTCTGTTGCCTGGGTTAGAGTGCAGTGGTGTCGTCATAGCTCACAGCAACCTCAGACTCCTGAGCTGGGCTCAAGCAATCCTCCTGCCTCAACCACGTAAGTAGCTGGGACTATAGGAGCGTGCCACCATGTCCAGCTAATTTTTAATTTTTTGTAGAGACAGGGTCTCACAATGTTGCCCAGGCTGGTCTCAAACTCCTGGCCTCAAGTGATCCTCCCACCTCAGCCTCCCAAAGTGCTAGGATTATAGGTATGAGCCACCTGGACTAATAATTCATTTTTATTGTATTTTATAAACATCTCGGTCTGCAACAGATTGTTTTTTCTTTCTTTAAGCTGGTTCTTCTTCACAGATAGTTTGGAGAGTACTGATTTAACTGTGCTAAGCACTGTGACAAACAAAAATATGGATAAGAAATGCTCCCTGCTTTCATAAAGCTTGCACATTAATAAGAAGGGCAGGTTGTGATTGTTACACAACTGAAGCATAAACAACATGTTCTAGAGACACTTAGAGGAGAAAGATGATTTCAAGCAGGAGAGATAACAGAAGGCTTTGTGGAGGAAACAATTATTGAAGGAGGCCTTACTTGAAGAATGGGTAGACTTTGGGGAGGTAAAAATGAGGGATATGTACATTTCAGGCAGAGTAAATCATGTGAATAAAGTCAGGAAAAAAAGCAGCTATGTATTGAGAAAAGCATGCAACTGACCTTGTTTGGTAAGAGCAGAGGGAACAGGATAAATCTAGAAGGGTAGACCCAGAGGCCCAATTGTAGAAGGCCTTCTGAATGCAAAGCTAAAGGGTTTGCTCTTGACTAAGGTCAGCCCCAAGCAGCCATTGAAAATTTCTTAATAGAGAAGTGGTGTTTTTAAAGTTGTGCTTCTCACTGATGAGTTTGATGAGAGAAAAACTGGGAAATTAGAGGAGAGATAGACACCCCAGATTCTTTGAATATACATAATAGATCCTGGTCATCTTAAGAGCCTACAGATTGGGATTTTAATCCTTTCCAAAGCAGTGATTAATAAGTGAAAATACAAGTGATCTACCCCACAAGGCACCTGAGTAAGTGAAGGATTGCCAACATCTAGGAAGCATTCACTGTATGCATTTTAGGTCCAGTATCTCATGTAATCCTCAAAACAACTCTGTATTTCAGGTTGCATTATTATCCCCACTTTACGTATGAGAAATTTGAGGCTATAAAGGTTAAGTACCATGCCCAAGGTCACTCATTAAATAATGAGAGCCTAAAACTGAACCAAATCAGTCTGATGCCAAATTCCATTTCAGCATTATTGTACGAACTCAAAAAGTAAACACTCAAAACATGTTAGGCTTTCCCTGCATAAAATAGGATTTAGGGGAAGAAAATTAAAAGCCATACTAGCTATCCACCTGAACATTATGAAGACCATTCCTTGCAAAGGTCTGGGATTTTATGTTTTTCCACCTGAAAGATAAGATTAATATGGACAATAGGAAGATGACTTTTCTTCACTAAGAGCTGAGAATCTATGAACGCTTGTCTATCCTTGCTTTGTAAAAGGACCAGCACAGCTGCTAAAACAAATGTGTTCTTATCAACATAACAAAGCAAATATATAATTGCCTATCCAAGGCTGGAGTATGAGTTACAAGGAAAAATTTACATCTGAAGGTCTGGGAATAAAAGGAAAAGCAAACACTGTAAAGTGTTACCTACTTCCTCCGGGAGGAGAAGCCAGTGGGACAGAAACAAACTGTAACACAGCACTAATCATTAGCACCATCGTGCTTTAGAAATGTGTGCAATTTCGAAGGCTCCATTTTTATCTTAGAAAAGATTCTAATTTAATTGTATTCCCAACTATAAATACAACTATATATTTGCTGTCTGAGAATATCTTTAATTCAAACAATTCATATGATTAAGATGAAAATTCTAATAGAGACCTCATCTTTGAACACTCAATTTTAGGAACTTCCTGACAGATACGTCCTCCAATCCCAAGAAGCTCTGAGGAACAGCAGTATTCATTCCCTCATATCTGTTTTCTTTTTTTTCTTTTTTTTTTTTTTTTGAGACAGAGTCTCACTGTGTTGCCTGGGCTAGAGTGCCGTGGCATCATCCTAGCTCACAGCAACCTCAAACTCCTGGGCTCAAGCAATCCTTCTGCCTCAGCCTCCCGAGTAGCTGGGACTACAGGCATGCGCCACCATGCCCAGTTAATTTTTTCTATAT
>NW_012149052.1:1316512-1324895 GCF_000956105.1 Propithecus coquereli
GACAAATTCCAAAAAGGCAAATCAAGCCTCTGCACACAAATCCAAGTATGGCCAAAGCGAACACCTGTGCCCCGGGCGCCAGCTGGGCTCGGCGCGCAGGCTGAACTTGTCAGAAACTGGGAAGGGATCCGCTTCGCCCGGCTGCCGGGTCGTGTCGGTGACGCTGGAGGCGACGGGTTCCTCGGGCGCTGCAAGGGTAGGAAGGGCGGTGCTGCTGCCCCACCGCGTCCTGCACAGGTCTTGAGCTCCCAGGCCCCCAAATCCGCTCCACGGTCGGGATCACAGCCTGAAACCTCGGCTCCTTGGAGCCTTAGAAGGCGCAGTTGTCACTGCTGCTGATTTCCTGGAAAGAAAATGAAGCTCAAAGCGAGGAAATAACGCCTCCAAGGTCCTTCAGGTGGTGCCAGGGCTGGAAGCCACGTTTTCCATCTCTAGGGTCGGCTTTCTCCTACTCTCTTCAAGTCCACTTTAGGAGTTTCAGCTGGGTAAAATATGCGCCAAAAAGTCCGTCGAGGTTCAAGCGAGAGGCAGGCTAGACTGCTGGGAGGATCTCAAACGTAACTGACCCAGGCAACCTTCTGCACGTCAGAGGTCAGGGCTTAAGGGAGAACCCATGGAAATCGAGATGTGCGCGTGAACCTTTGCCTTCTTTACAACCCTGCACGTCGTCCTAGCTTCATCTGTAACCTGCGCTCCTCCTCATGTTGGGCACAGCTGCCCGTGGAAGCCTTGGGAAGGTCTGGCCTAGATCCAGGCTGAGGAGTGCGTGAGACCCTCCGGGGGGCCGGGGGCATAAAGGACAGAGAGTGAATAAATAGCCGCTCCTAAAATTCCACGTCTTTTTTCACTCCTCTCCATAGAGCCAATTAAATGCAATAAAACTTTGCATGGAACCCCTCTTCCTAGCAAAGCGTCGCCAACAATTGCCTAAGGGGTAAACCAAATACGCCTGAGATAATTACACTAAGCCCGGGGCAATGATTTGCCTGCCAGCGCCCTGAGCGCCAGCCAATATTTGGATAGTACAGTAGTTGTTTTTTTAAAAAAAAAAATTACACGCAGAAACTTGAAACCGACTGGTTGGTGCCACGGTGGTTACATGATCTGTTTTTCTTGAGCCGGGGTCTGCAGACAGCTGGAGCGCGCGCGTTTCGGTCCCCGCCGGTGCCGCGGCGCGCCTGCAAAACTTGCCCGATTTAAATCAACCTCGAGGGAAGGAGGAGGAGAGAGAGAGAGCGCGCCCCCCACCGCGGCCCAAGCTCGGCTGCAGGTCCCCGCACCGCGCTCAGAATCCCCCAGGATCCTCCGCGGCGGCGACAGCCAGCCCCTTTCCAAAATGGACATGCGACCTGCGCTAGGGGTTTGCGCTGTGGGCTGCAAGGGCCGGCTGTGACCTCAGTGGTTGGGAGCACTTTCTACCCTTACCAAGTACGCCCAGAACGCGGAAGGGCGAGACTCAGTGCGCTTCGCGCAGCGTTCGCAGCTGTATTGGTCCAAGTTGCGCGGAGTCCGGCCCGCTGAACGCTGTTGGCTCGGGGCTCGCCAGGCAGAAGGCGCCGTCTGTGGGCCTCCGGTCCCCAGGCGCTGAACCCGAATGGCGGCGGCGGGTCTGCAGCTGTAACGAGCTCACTGGTTTAGCGTTCATGGGTCGTGTTACGTGCGTAAGGCTTGCCCCGCGCGCCCTTGAAGGGCTCCTCCCCTTGCTGGGTCCCCAGACACCGAGGATCCCGCTTGTCCAACCGGAACGGTCCCGGAGCTGCTCCCAAAAAAGGAAGTTCTGCTGCTCCAGCAACCCGCAGAAGAGATGCTCTCGCGAAGTGTCGCTGCATGTGGGGACGGAGGCTAAAGAGCCTTTACAGGCTCAGCGCACGGAGCTCCCAGCAGCGGGCTTAACAGAGAGGCCCAGGAGACCCCAGCTTCCTGGGCTGGGACACGGCTGTTCTCGCACGGCCTCGATCAAAGAAGGGGCCACCGGGCTCCAGCGCGCTCTTGCTGTCACTCTAACTGTGGGCGTCCTTGGAATTCCTCCGTGGCTTCTCAAGGCCAGGAGGCAGTCCTTATTAAAGTGTCTCAGCGGAGCAAAAAAAATCCCGCAGAAAATCCTTTGGCGGGGGGAGCATTCCTGGCACGGAATGACGGCTAAAGCATCCTCCTGAGAAAAAGATCTCCTTTCTCATTAGGACTGGCCAAGAGGTTGCTCTTTCCCCTGGGACCTTCATGCTTCTCCTTGACACCTATTCTCAGATATCTGGCCTAAGACAAACTGGCTACACAGCAGTAGCCAGAAATCCAGCTCCTGGCTAAAGATGCAAATTATGATCTGCCCGCTCACTGCGCTCCTGCGACCCGACGGGCGGACATACTCCCATCGTGCAGCTCACCAAAAGCCAGAAGCTGAACGCACCCGACCCAGTGTTATCAAGGTTGCAGGGTAAAGGGCAGCCTCCCACGCAGCGGGGCCAATGGCCTTCTGCCTTCGAGTTTAGGCATAGGAAAAAAGAAAAATTAAAAGCCGAGTGAGCCAGAGTCTCTAAATGCCCTTTTTCCCCTCAAATCCCGTAACTAAAGAGGACCCGTGAAATTTCCAACTTCAGACACCTAATTTTATAGATAATGAAACTGAGGCCCAGAGATGGGAAGAGAATACACTTGGTTTTAAACTCTGCTTTTCCTCCCAGCCTAAGGATAAAGGTAGTCAAAACCAGACTATAACTTGAGGTTCTCCCTGCAGTAAATTAGGATAGGCTACTGGGTATGCAGATAGGTGCAAGAGGACCTCAGAGCTTCGATTCATACACCTTTCCCTCGCGGATCACACCAGGATACTGTGGATTGATAGTTTTGATTATCTTCCTTTCCCTCCACATGCCTTAGCAAGACTTAGACTAGAAAAGACTTCGTCCTGGTACACCCAGGTGACGGGACCCCTGAGCTCCCGACTCTTCCTTCTGGCCCCATCTCAGATATCACCACCCCAGGGAAACCTCACCTGTCCCACCCACCCGCTCCAGGGAAGTGTGGTGGAGCCTCCACCCACCAAATCCTTAATATTTATTCTAATTTCCTGGTGACTGTCAGTCTGCCCTCTAGACCGCGGTCCTGCAGCGCGGAGAGCTGGCTTGTGCCTCCCCTGTACCTGACGAGGATCACTGGGCCTCACATGCAGTTGGCGCACAATAAAATTGTGATCAACTTGGCATTAGATGGAAAAGTCTCAGGCTCTCCTCCCCGTTAGCTTTTCCCTCCAACCCTGAGGGCATCCGAGTTTCTTGCTGAGAAGAGCCCCTGAGGAAACGGCTCTCTGAACTTGACCCGGAATGGCTAGCCTAGGAGAAAGAGTGTGTAAGGAGAATCCCAGAGTGAGTAGGTGGAAAGAGGAAGAGTCAAAGGTTGAAGACCAGAGAGGGAGATGCCAGAGAGGAGGGGAGCGAGAAGGCAGCGTCCTGTCCCCCTCCACTCTGCCTCCTGGAGCACAGCAGGGGGAACCGACCGCACCAGGCTCTGCGCCCCCTCCCAGCGGGCAGGCTGTGCTCTCCGCCCCACCCGGCAGCGGCTAGGGGCTGCCGAGTGGGTGGTGAATGCCAGGGGTGAGGGGCGCCCGAATGGAGGTGGAGGAGGGGGCGGGAGCGAGGCACAGCGCCTCTTGCCCTTTCTTCAACTAGAGCCCCGGCGGCGGCGGCGGCTGCGGCGGCGGAGTCCCTCAGTCTCGGTCATGTGATAGTTTCGAAGCGCGAACTGCGGGGGTCTCGGCGTCTCAGGGACCATTACAAAACGCAGCCGGGAGAGCGCGTCGCTGCCACAGCCGCCGTCTCTCCTCCTCAAGACCAGCCCGGGAGAGCGGCGGCAGCTGCGGCGCGGGTGGCAGAGCCGGCCCGGGCCGACCCCGCACTCACGCTGCATTCGCACTCGCCCCCTCCAGCCTGCGCCCCGCGACCTGCACCCCCGCCCCTCAGCAGAGCCTGCAAGCTTTGCTGCTGCAGAAACCACCAAACTTTTTCCCCTGAGCGACTGCCTGGGGCTCGGTGTGTCTTCCGTCCCTGGCTCTGCTGCGAGCCTCGGGAGAAAAGGGAGGCGCAGGCTGCCAGGAGCGCATCTTCCCTCCGCCAACCATGCCTCTCTCATCCAGGAAAACGAGAACTCCGGAGCGGACTGGCTAAGTGTCCGGCGCTCGAAGTCTTGCTGCCACTGGACTCCAGGACAGCAAGCCCAAACTCGGATTTAAAAGGTCGTTCTCGACTGCCCGGTTCCTCCCCCTAGCCAGCTTGGCCTAGGCTCCCCTCGGACCTAGAGAAAGCAAAGAGAGCGGGAGAAAGCACGGCCGCTCGCCTCTCCCTCCTCCACTGTCAGCTCCAGCGCTCAGTCTCTGGCCACCAGAGGGAAGACGTGGGGAAGGCGGCGGTAAACCTGGCGCGCCCCGCCTGCGACTGTGCGTGCCTGCCGGCGACCGTCGGAGCCAGAAGTTGCCAGCGTCGGAGAACTGAGTTGGCCCCCAACGCCAGGCGCGGAGACCCCAGACAGTTCGGAGGCGGCCGGGGAGAGAAGCCAAGAGGGCCTGGGGGGCGCGCGAGAGGGGTGGCGGGGCTGGACGGGCAGAGTGGGAGTTAGTCCGGGGCAGCCAGGCCCCGGGAGCTAGGTGCGGAGCGACGCTGCGGCCGGGTGTGGGCCAGAGGGAGGTGGAGGAGCCGGGAGCGATGCCGCGGCCGGGAAAGAGCTCGTACAGCGACCAAAAGCCGCCCTACTCGTACATCTCGCTGACAGCCATGGCAATCCAGCACTCGGCTGAGAAGATGCTGCCGCTGAGTGACATCTACAAGTTCATCATGGAGCGCTTCCCTTACTACCGCGAGCACACGCAGCGCTGGCAAAACAGCCTGCGCCACAACCTCTCCTTCAACGACTGCTTCATCAAGATTCCGCGGCGGCCCGACCAGCCTGGCAAGGGTAGCTTTTGGGCGCTGCACCCTGACTGCGGCGACATGTTCGAGAACGGTAGCTTCCTGCGGCGCCGCAAGCGCTTCAAGGTGCTGCGCGCAGACCACGCTCACCTGCACGCGGGAAGCACCAAAGGCGCGCCGGGTGCCGGGCCCGGGGGGCACCTTCATCCTCACCACCCCCACCACCCTCACCATCACCACCACCATCACGCGGCCGCGCACCACCACCATCACCACCACCCGCCCCAGCCACCGCCACCCCCGCCGCCGCCGCACATGGTGCACTATTTCCATCAACAGCCGCCTACTGCTCCGCAGCCGCCGCCGCATCTCGCGTCGCAGCCCCCGCAGCAACCGCCCCAGCAGTCGCAGCCTCAGCAGCCGTCCCACCCTGGCAAGATGCAGGAGGCGGCCGCCGTGGCTGCGGCGGCGGCGGCGGCGGCAGCGGCAGCGGTGGGCAGCGTGGGACGCCTGTCTCAGTTCCCACCCTACGGGCTGGGATCTGCAGCCGCCGCCGCCGCCGCGGCCGCCGCGTCCACATCAGGCTTTAAGCACCCGTTCGCCATCGAGAACATCATCAGCCGGGACTACAAGGGCATGCTGCAGGCTGGCGGGCTGCCCTTGGCGTCGGTCATGCACCACCTGGGCTACCCTGTGCCCGGCCAGCTCGGCAACGTCGTCAGCTCCGTCTGGCCGCACGTTGGCGTTATGGATTCGGTGGCAGCGGCCGCCGCCGCCGCTGCTGCAGCCGGAGTCCCTGTAGGCCCAGAGTACGGGGCCTTCGGGGTCCCGGTCAAGGCCCTGTGCCACTCGGCAAGCCAGAGCCTGCCTGCCGTGCCCGTACCCATCAAGCCCACGCCTGCGCTGCCGCCGGTGACCGCGCTGCCGCCGGCTCTCACTGTCCCCGCCGCCTCGCAGCAGCCGCCAGCGCCATCCACCGTGTGCTCGGCGGCCGCGGCCTCGCCGGTCGCTTCTCTGCTTGAGCCCACAGCCCCGAGCGCGGCCGAGAGCAAGGGCGGCTCCCTGCACTCGGTGCTGGTGCACTCCTAGGGGGCTCGGCGGGCCGAGGGAGGCAAACGCACGGATGGACGCCGGCCCGGGACTGCGTCAACAGCCCCAGAGGGAGAGGGCGCCCTGGCGAGTCCGGGCAGAGCTGGCGAGGCCGAGCCTTTGCTGGGAAAGAAGGTATTTAAAGGGACCCAACAACCCTGAAAAGTGGATTCTCCAGTGGTTTGAATAAATATAACCCTCTTGGTGTCTGTGTTTATACTATATTGTACAAGCAGATTAATGAAAGCCAATTTTCAGGTAAGAGTTTCTATTGTAATTAATATTATAAATCAATAAGTTATGGGGGAGGGAGCGAAGGAGATTAAGAAAGACTCATTCACTGGCAGATCGAAAGTGGATTTCGACCCTTATCCTGGGAGCAGAAGCTGGCGGAGCTAAACCTCCCGGGGAGAAATCCAACAGAGAGTGACGCTGAAACGGATCTCAGCCACAAGTTTCTCTCCGTTGTTCTCATCCCCGGCAGTCGCCTGTCGTGAACATTGAAGACAAACCTGCCGTCCACTAAGGAAATGTCGTTTTATTCGAGAAAGAAAAGAGGGAGCGGTTGATACCGTTACTTTCCTGGTCAGCTAAATGGGCGATGACACGGTGTCATGAATAACATCGCTTAGTGAGAGGTAAGGAGGGCAGGCAGTGGAAACCCCACGAAAGATCTTTGGGAAACAGTTAGTTGCTTGGCTCTGACCCAGGGGTCAAGAAGGAGAGGAGGAACCGTTAAAGCAATTAGTTTGCACAAAAGAGAATGGCAGCGGCTTAAAGAGCAAAGCCCCAGATTCCAAAAGTAAAGTTGGGAAACACAACCAAAGAGAGACAATAAAGGCGACTTTCCACCTGCAACTGGTTTGTGTATCAATCGGATGAGAGACTGCTAAGGAGCCCAATAGTAATGTGAATTCCCACGATCTGTTCCCTTTGGAATTTAAAAGAAAAAAAAATATCACTTGTATCACGGGATTTTGCTCCCCTAACTCATGAATCAAGAAAAACGTGGCATATCACTCGACAGTATTGCTGTTAACGCTTTCAGGAGAGTTTCGTGGTTGTTTCCTTCCGGTCTCCTTGGACACAAGCGAGGGGATGACCCTGTCACCTTTGCACGCTGCGGTCGTTTTGGTATTCCGTGTGCTGTTTGGGCGCGTATGTCTTTCAGACGAATTCATTCTTCATTTTCAGTTCCTAAATAGGAAAGAAATTTGCCTTGTCGCTGTTGCCCTTCCCCCTTCCTGAGCCCCAGGAATCGCACTTTACTCGCAACAAACTTTTAGGAACAAAGAGGGGCGGAGTAGGGAGGAATCAGCTTTGCCCTTTGGCTCTGTCACCTCCGGCTTGTGTCCGCGCCGAGTTCGGGTTGTGATTTTGTTCGTGTCTGCTGGTGTTGTACGCGGTGTTCATTAAAGCTTCTCTCTGGATATGCTGGTGATGGTGTGAAGGTGTTTCGCTTCTCAAGGGACGAGGCAGCGGTGTGAGTGCCCACTAGTAGGCCAGGGGACTTTGTAAATCCTTCCTCTCCCTTTTATTTCTTAACTTCAGAACTTCAAAGGGGCGAGTTCGCAGAGGAGCCACCCGTAGGGATCGGTTTCCTCCACTGCTCCTTTTATCCATGGGCACAATTATCTCCTTTTCTATTCTTATCACACAAGTTTCCTAACTGAGCTTAAATCCACCACACTGCTAGAGTCTGGATTAGCAAAACCCAGCAACTGTGAATTTTTCTGTCGCAACTATCCACCACTCCTTTCCCTTTTCTGAAGTCCTCGACGTCAGGCCAAGGTGGGGAACTCGGTGGCAGCGGCGTGGGTGCCGGACCGCGCCCCTTGAGTCTGAGGAGCTGGACGGGGGACAGCAAGCTTGGAGCTCGGACACTGCCACTGCCGCCCGAACGAGGCGCGCAAGCCCCGCCACCGCGTCCTGGCAGACAGACCTGTTGAGCGCGGTCGCCCGGCCGCGCCCTCGGTGAGCCGAGCCTCGGGGTTGACGGCCGCCTGGGGCCTGAAGCCACAGAGCGCTCGGTGGGTACGAGCCGGCGGCCCCGCGGATCGCGCTGCGGGAAGGGAACCCGTGGGCAGCATCGGCTGCAGAGCTGTGCGGGAAGCGGGCCAGGCGGCCCTGGCCTGGTGCGGGGGACCCGGGCTAGGACCTGGGAAGCCGCGGCCCGGCCTCCGCCCTCCAGCCTTCAGAAGAGCTCCAATTTGCACCAGCTTCCCCCTGCCCAGCCAGGCCCGACGAAAGTCACCTCTGACCTTTCATCAGAAGAAAATAAAAAGCCAAAAATATAACCTGCACACAGTAATGACGTCGGGGGGATTTGGGTTACATTTTAAAGATAGGCGTTTCCACGCTTCCCTTGTTTACAAGTCCCATTCCTGCGTGCCGCCAAG
>NW_012149052.1:1325055-1345646 GCF_000956105.1 Propithecus coquereli
GGGGCGGGGGTGACTTTGGAACCTGGCTTCTCTGTCCACAGGGTGAGTTGGTGCCTGAAGTCCTGGGCCCAGACCCTAGTTCCGCGGCGGTGAGTCAGTCGCTGCATCCCAGGGGTTTGTTCAAAAGAAGACCGTCCTTCTTCCTCCCCCAGCTCTGGAAAGTTCCCCTGTGCTTTTGAGCGGTGCCCACGGTCCTTCTTCCAGGAGAGGCGCCTGGCCCAAAATGACTTTTGGCGCCCACAGGGCTGGCCCAAGGGTCAGCTTCTCCAGAGAAGAGAGGAACCTGTGAATCGCAGCCGCTGAAAAGGATGAGTAATGGACCCTCATCCTTTTCCAAATCCCCTCCGGCACCCAGCCCCTGCCGCGGAACCCTTCCTGCCTCCGTGGGGAAAACATGGTTATTTTGTTTTGTTTTTATAATAAGGAGAAAAAGGAAGGAGACAGGAAGGCAAATTTTCATCCAGGAGGGGACTCTGGTACCCAAGGAAGCTGTGCACGACACTAAGACTGGAGAACCGGGAATTCATGTAAATACACGAAAGGGGAGTGTCTTTTCTGCCAAAGCCCTGATCCTGAGGGAATCCCGGATTAAAGCCCTAGACACTGCCCTGAGGACCCTTCTTAACTAAGATGGGATCTGTCATTGAACCGTAACTGTAACGTGAGGGCTCATCCCACAAGCAAGCACTGCCAGTGTTGCCAACCCAGAAACCTTGGCAGACCTTGGGAATACCAGGACTGGGAGAATCCCTGGCCTGAGCTTGCCGCTCCTCACCAGAATCAGATTTTCATACCCAAGTGTGCCAAAAAACATGCAGTCAAAGACATCAGGGCCAGATTTAGTGCTTATTTTAAACTTGTTAATAAGGGTCGAGCCACTAACAAAATACTGTCCTGGAAATAATGGAAGTTTATAGAGAACTACTAAAACTCGTACAAGTAGAAAATAAATTAACAGTAATACATTGATAATCATCTCAATGTGAAATTATGCTCCTGGTTTCCAGGATAATCATTTAACCTGTATCCCACTTAATTGAATGCGCAGAACCCTGAGGAAGATGGGGAGATGCAATGAGGAGGGAGGAAGGTTTTAGTGTAGATGTCATTAAAATGAAGGTAGAAGGAAAACAACTTGGAATGACCTATTTGATTATATTTCCTGGGGAAGTTGAGAAGAGAGTTAAGGGCCCAGGGAGGACAAAGCTATGTTAGCTAAGGTCCCAAGGAGAATAGGCCCTCCTGCAAGAGCTGGGATTGGCACCGTTGGCATCTGGCACTTAGGAGGCCTGTCAGTCAGGCTGGCTTGTGGTCAATTATCTCCTTAAGTAGACTGGCATTAGTCCAGCCGGGGAGGACGACCAGTTGCATCCGTAGGAATCAGAGCCAGTTAGCTGGAAGTGGCACTGCTGAATTCCAAGCATCTTTGCATGGTGGCGTTTGGAAGGCTGATCAACACATCTCCTGGGACTCAAAGGTGACATTTGCCTGCTTGGCACTAGTACAGGAAGGCTCCAGAAAAGTACAGAAATAAAATGCTTTAGGAGATGAAACATTGATCATCAAAGCCATGGATTCTCCCTAAATTCTATTTACCTGACAGAATTCCATTGTCTTTCCATTTCATTCCAATGCCATTTCATTCTTCACTGTACCTAACTATAAAATGGGAAGAAAGGATAATTTGGGGATATGTTCAGGCTTGGATAATGTGGCAAGGGTTTGAAGTGGTATTACTTTTAACCAGTGTGTGTCTATAATCCTGCCTGGGGGTGGGAGGGCAAGGTGGAGTTGGCATTGAAAATGGCAAACTAAAGAAATGGTTGCAAAAGCCAAGGATAGCCTCTCTTTTTTGGGTTTAAAGGCAAAGTAGGGATCCAAGTGTAGGTGGGAAGGCCTTGATTTCCAGAGGGCAAAACAGTTTCTTTAAGTCCAACATTCCCATTTAGCCCATTCAAGGTATTTCATTAGCATTATCTTTCAGAGTTGAAAAGCAACCTTACACCCTTTAAGGGAGATTAAAGGATCTGCCTGGGATTTGAATTCAGTCTTAAACCATTGTTTAAATGGTATGAGTTTGGCAAAACTCCAGATATACTCTGTCCCAAGCACTTTTCCCCTTTAACTATCCCCTGTGTGTTTTAAGGAAAATTCAAGCCACATGTTGCTCTCTCCCCCTTGCATGCAAATATAGTTTTATTGAATTTTAGCATGGTCCATGAAATTCAAATTCTGAGTTTTAAGCCATAATATATTCATATGATCTACACATAGTCACATGATATGCACATATATCATTAAGCAGAAAATAAAGCATCTGAGAACTATAGTTGTATTATTATAGTATTAAATAACATTTCTGCAGACTGAAGAGCCACAGTGAAAATGCCATATTTTAAAGGATTTTATAAAATTATCAAAAAATTTTAAAAAGCTAACTTAGTGACTCGTGAAAATATTTTTTAAAAAGAATATAGGAAGAAGATATTTTGGTTAGGTTTAATTTGATCCAAATAGTTCTTTCTTGATGCAAGGAACAGGGTCTTTTGTGTACATGGAATGTCCAAGCTTTACTCACAAGTCATAGTCCTCGTTACTGTGGCATCATTTTTAAAATACATTAGAATCTGCTTTTCCATCTGAGACACTGCCAGTCCTGTCAGCACCTTTCCAGACAGCGTGTTATTACTGTTTCTGCGGATGGATCCTTAGTAAGAATGGAGCTAGAGAGCCGAGGCCCAGGTCCACCTAAACTAGATTTATTCCACAAAAGATTCATACACACTGATACACACAGATGAAAAAAGGAAGAAAGTAGGGAAGGAGGGAGAGGCAGAAGTGTGTGTCTAATACTGACAATGCAAAAAAAAAATTTAATTATTATTTTACAACCTAATGTCATTATTTTGGTTTTCTCCCTGGAAACTATAGATCAATTCTTTCAGTGTATATGGCTAGATCTATAACAATACTTACCTGAAGTAGTCTTGCATTAAAAACAACATTCTTCTTCTCCTAAAAATGTTTCTTAGCTAGAGAGGAGAGTGCACTACATAACTCTCAGCCTCATTTATTGCTTAAAAAGACGAGACTTTAGTCTGCCTAAGAATTCATCCCAGATGAGAATTTTGTGACACTAACTTTGTTGCAATTTATTTCATAGGGATTAACCTAAATCCTAAGGAAATGTTTAAATAAACTATGCTATTTGCATACTAAGAAATATCATGCAGCCATTACAAGTAAGGTTCGTGAAATTTCACTCATAATAGGAAATGATTATGAAATCCTATAAAGGGAAAACTATATATAGTATGATCTTAGCCTCATCGTGTACATTGAAAAGGTACTAGAGGTGATTACACCAAACATTAACAATGGTAGCTTTAGATTGGTAAAATTATGTCATTTTCTTTTCTTTTCTTTTCTTTTTTGGAGACAGAGTCTCACTCTGTTGCCCAGGGCTAGAGTGCTGTGGCATCAGCCTAGCTGACAGCAACCTCAAATTCCTGGGCTCAAGCAATCCTCCTGCCTCAGCCTCCTGAGTAGCTGGTACTACAGGCATGCACCATCATGCCCAGCTAATTTTTTTATATATATATTTTTTTAGTTGTCCAGCTAATTTCTTCCTATTTTTTTAGTAGAGACAGGGTCTCACTCTTACTCAGGCTGGTCTCAAACTCCTGAGCTCAAACGATCCACCCTCCTCAGCCTCCCAGAGTGCTAGGATCACAGGCATGAGCCACCATGCCTGGCCATTTTATTTTCTTGTTTTCTATATGTTCTAGATTGCTTTAGATTGTCTACACCAATCATGTTTTACTTTTATAGTCAGGAAAAGGATTACTCAAAAATCTATCCAGCCAGTATAACTGGCAGTTCAATAAAATGTAAATTATTATTTTGAAATATGTATCTTAAGTGTGGGGGCAGGGGCTAATTGGAACATACTTTAGAAGTAAAGAGCAGCGAAGACAAATGGAACCCTGCACACCTTGCTGTCCTGCTGTGCCTTTGACAAGAGCCCCATTGCAGTAGACTTTTGCATGGGAAGAAAATGAGGCTATCACTTTAAGCTTTGATACTGGGGAATTTTCTGACAATTGTTGTCTCATGGAGTTGGAATGGAAAAATGTTAATGGTTTAAAATCACCAAGAGGGCTTGCTAAAGAATGAAACTTATTCTTTTATTATTTCTTCTTCTAGCCTCCTCTCTTTTTATCTTTTTCATTTTATGAATTTTTATAGTAGCCTTGAACTCTTTTGGAAACTAAGTACATAATGAACACACAGTCAATACATTCTGCAGGTTTATGCATTTCCTTCCAAATGAAAAATAATATATAGTATTCCAAAATAGTAATATAATTTTTCTTAATCCTAGTTGGCAAACCCTTTTTGTGTAGTGACAAGATTTTCAAAGGGATGTTTTATTATTTTATTTCAAAATATTAAGGGGGTACAAATGTTTTATGTTACATGAGTCACTTTTATAATGTTTGAGTCCCCGGCTATAGGTGTGCCTGTCACCCAAATAGTGTTCATTGTACCTGTCAGGTAGATTTTTTTCCGTCCCCTCCTCGCCCCTCCCCCCGGTTGATTTCCACTGAGGTTTACCACCCTATGTGCACATGTGTGCTCATCGGTTAGTTCCAATTTAACAGTGAGTACATGTGGTGTCTGTTTTTCCATTCTTGAGATACTTCATGTTTTAGATACTATTTTTATTAGTTTGAGTAAACCTGTATTGTGTCTTCCCTATCTACACCAAAATCACTTAATTTTTTTTTCACTTGCAAACACCTGTAACTACCCAGAATATTGCATGTTTTCAGAAGGTTGAACATGTCTCAACATTTATGCCAGAAGCCTGATGACCTACAAAAATGGCCACAGATCATTGAGATATGGGTTTTCAAATAAGTTTCACTGGAGAACTAAAATTGTTAATTATTAATTCTTTCTTAAAAGGATTTGTTTTGCAAAATTTGGATTCAGTCAAAAGGCTGCACTCAAGGATCCAGAAGCCACATGTGGCCCCAAGGCCCCAGGTTCCCCACCTTTGTAAGAGAATCAAAGCAAAACTAAATATATCCTGTTTCACCAGCTTGAAATACAAAATAAGATCATCTTGCTTTAATATACAGAAAAAGTTGAGTCCTCATCCCAGTTACTCCTAAAAATTTCTTCCCTGTCAGAGAACCCCAGAGTCTGACTCAGGTCTGGTTGCTCCCACCTTTTAAAGAAAAACTGAAGTCTAACCAGTCTGCTAAGCTTGCCTCTCAAATGTTAAGAGCATATGAACCATCTGGGGAGGTTTTTAAAACAGTTTTTTGGGCCCCACTCCCCCAAAACTCCTGATTCAGCAGGTGCAGAGTGGTGCCTGAGACTGTGAGTTTCCAACAAGCTCCCGGATGAAGCTGGCGCTGCGGGACCCCAGACCACACTTTGAGAAGTTCTGCACTGTGACGGTTAATTTTAGGGTGTCACCTTGACTGGATTAAGGAATATCCAGAGAACCAGTAAGGCATTATTTGGGGTGTGTCTGTGAAGGTGTTTCCAGAGGACATTGGCATGTGAGTGCTAGTTGACTAAGTGGGGAAGATCCACCTCAATGTGAGCAGACACCACCCAATCAGCCAGGGCCCCGATAGAACAAAAACAGAAAAAAAGCCAATTGATCATTATCTCTCCTATAGCCGGGACACTCTCCTCCTCCTACCCTTATATATCAGGAATCCAGGCTGTCTGGCCTTAGGACTCCAGAACTTACACCAGTGGGGCAACTGGGTTCTCAGACATTTGGCCCTGGGACTGAGAGTGACACCACTGGCTTCCTTGGTTCTGAGGCTTTGGGACTTGAGCTAACCATGTTACTGACATTCTAGGGTTTCCAGCTTGCAGATGGCCTGCCGTGATACTTCTCAGCCTCGGTAATTGTGTGAACCAATTCCCCTAATAAATCCCCTCTAATGTATCTATCTATATCTCTATCTATCTAAATATATATACATACATATCTAGATAGATTGATAGATACTCTGTTGGTTTTCTCTCTGGAGAACCTCAATACCTGTACTAAAAGTGATTCTTTCTTTTAATCAGCTTACCTTAGCTATAGCCATCTAAGTCTGTCAGAGAGATCTAAATAACTTTGAACATCATAGAAAAGGTATTAAGATCTCTATCCCTTTTCTCTCGAGAGCTCATTGGTGACTATCAAATTTATCCATCCCTTCCCCAGTAATCTATGAATACTATATATTAATACACAGGGGAACCATAGAAAAATTCCATGTGCCTCCAGGGTTGGAGTACTCTCCATTGTAAGTCACATAAAGACAGAAAAGTTGGGTTGGAAAGCAGCAACCTTATCTCATCAACCTTGTAACTGAGGCAGAGACTTACTTGAAAAGCAAGTAAAACTAGTAAAATCAGGGAAAACTAGATCTAGAAGTCAATTTAGTCTTCTTTCGTTCCCACCTTACATTATAAGGAAACAACACCACAAAAGCGTTTTAACCAATGGGTTTAAGGAGCTATTACTTCACTTGCTTTCTTAATGTGATGCAATTACGTTTGCATACCATGCTTTTATGTAAGACTTTATGCATTATACTGAGAGATTTTAATAGCTACTATTTCATGTGGGGGACATGGGATTTATTCTGAGTTTCTATATACCCAGGCTCAGATCCACAACTTGGAAGACAAGGTTCACACAGGTATTCAAATGATGCATCATCTCAGTGAATTTACACTTTGCTTAAAAATGGAGACATTCAGTCAAATATTTATGAAATATTCTGTTCCTCAGGACCAAAGAACTAAATAGTAGAGTACACCTTAACAAAGCAAATGTTACCAGGGTATGAGCTAGGGTCCCCCTTGATCTCTGAGAGCTCATGAAATTTTCCATAGCCTCATCGTAAGTACTATGCCAGACAGACACCATCCCTCTGGGGGTCTTTAGTTAGTGGCAAAGAAGGTTTCTCCTACTTACCTATGACATACAGCTCCAGCTCCCACAGACTTGCTTCAATTTATGGATCAACTCACTGTCCAAAGCATACTGCCTCTTTATCAATAAATACTCCAGATAACCCTGTGTGAGTAGCCAATGTCCGTGCCTTGAATATTTTGAGTTTATCTTATATAGAGCCATAGTCATAAACTTAAATTCAAACATTTGCCATTTCCATTTTAAAAGTCCTTCCATCTTCTTTCTACCAGGGATTTCTCACTGGTTACCTTTTGCTATGCACTCTATCTTCCTACAGGTTGTTTGGCCTTGGCTCTCTTCTTTGACCGTTTGAGCTCCATGCTCCTGTCTAGTCGCTTACTTTGCTCATCACCCTATTCTGCTCCAATTCACAATAACTCCTCATGAAGGATAGAGTAATTCTATGACTGTTCCTCCAACTCTTGAAGACCTTAACATTGGAACCTCACCTCTACAATAAAAGTGCTCTATGAAGTTATTTCCTAAATGAAGACAGCTCTTTTCATAAGAAGAACTAAGGTTCTATCCATTAAAATCACATTTTAAAATATAACTGTACACACATATCCATTCCATAAGCATTTATTCAATACTGTATTTCTGGAGCTATGCCAGGCGCTAACAATAAAACATGTTCCCTATTGTGCCAATTATTAAGCTATTGTCTCTCATCTGCAAACCTACCCCCTCCTACTCCTCTAAGATGCTAGGGCTGGGACTCTGCAGCTACATTTCTGCCTTACCAGCTGGCTATATATTACATCCTGGTAACATGGGGCTCTAGTGGGAGTCAGCAAGGGTGGAGAAGGAAGAAGGGACTTGCACCTTTCAATTTTTCCCTCTGGGACTTCCTTTCTGCTTGCAATTCCCAGAAGCATCAGCCTAGTAATACTTCTTCACCCCGGCAGTAGCAATTCCTTCTCATAACAGCAGCTCAACTCACTTGAAAACTTTCCCAGTATTTGAAGAACTGGGTGTATCATGCCCCATCTCAGAGATAACAGCACCAGTCAGCAGATGCCCCCTGAGGTTCTGAGGTTTAGTTCCATTGAGACCTCTTCTACATTTCTAAATGTTATTAATTCCAACTTCTTCCTTTTGTACTCTCTGCCTGAGGAACAGTAGCTACTTTCTGTAGTTGCTATGTCTGTGATCCTTTGGAGTTTTCTTTTTATACTTTCAGTTATTTACTCCTTTACACCTGGTTAACAATCCATTATATTAAATTCTGTCTGTAAAAATAACTGGTTTGTGTCTCCAGCCTGGACTTTGATACCTCTATCCTCAAGGATCTGCTAGTCTGAAGCAGAAGACTGTCTCCTCTGAAAACGTTGTGTGCAAAGTTAAGTGCACAAGAGCGTGGATGAGAAAGTTAAGGTGTAAATTTATCACAGGGAAACAATATATGTATATATAAATATATTCATATGTACCAACCAAGGAAAATATTTGCAAATAATAAAGTGTACTCTTTTTAGAACACTGTTAAAGCATAGCATGACCTTCTGTCTTCTCTGCATGACATTATTACAACCTGGCTTTGAGAAATTGTTTGCAAATAGATTCTGAAATCTCAGTGCAAGAGGCCCAGTCCAGGAACTAATGCCCCAAGGTGACCCTACTGCAGACCACACTGTTTGGCCTCCATCCTCAAAAAATAAAGGAATAAAAAGGAACCAATTCTGTAGGAGACTAGAGAGCAAAATGGTAAAAACCTCACCATTGCAAACAAACCAACAAATCAAATACATTGAAGGTGAATAGGGTGTTTCTGAATTTGACAATTCTGCTTATAGACGTAATATAAGTACAATTGGACCTCCATGTCCATGGATTCCACATCTGTGGATTCAACCAACTATGGATCAAAAATATTTGAGAAAAAAATGCATCCATACTGAACATGCATAGACTCTTTTTTTCTTGCCCTTATTCCCTAAACAATACAGTATAACACGTATTTACATAACATTTACATTGTACTAGGTACTATAAGTATTCTAAAGATGAAACATATGGGAGGATGTGCATAGGTTGTATTCAAATACTAGGCCATTTTATATCAGGGACTTGCACATCCTCAGATTTTAGTATCTGAGGGTGGTCCTGGAACCAATCCCCTACAGATAACAAGGGACAACTGTATATCGAAAATTTTGTAACTAATTACAATAACCAAAGCTAGTATTTATTAAGTTTCTATGAGCTAAATGCTACACATCTCAAACCTTGTGTAACCTCATAACAAGTCTTTATTTATTGGTTTATTTTTTTTAAGACAGAGTCTTACTCTGTTGCCTAGGCTAGAGTGCCGTGGCATCAACCTAGCTCACAGCAACCTCAAACTACTGGGCTCAAGCAATCCTCCTGCCTCAGCCTCCCGAGTAGCTGGAACTATAGGTGCCCACCACCACACCCAGCTAATTTTTCCATTTTTAATAGAGATGGGGTCTTGCTCTTCCTCAGGCTGGTCTCGAACTCCAGACCTCAAGCCTCAGCCTCCCGGAGTGCTAGGATTACAAGTGTGAGCCACCATACCCAGCCTTAACAAGTCTTTAGTTAGGTGCTTTTATTATCCTCATTTTACAGATGAGAAAACTAAGTCATAAATGGTTCAAGGAACTTGCCCAAGACTAGGCAGCCAGTAAGTGGAGGGGTGGCAATAAGAACTAAAGCCTGTCTAACCCAAAGCCAGAGCTCTTCACTAGGAGGGGCGCTGATTCACCTTAAGCTCCTTAAGAGCATTACATAAATAATAGCAAGTTGGAATGAACAAGCTTCAGGAACTTTTATATAGTTTCCTATTAGGGTAGCAAAACCATATTTAGAATGATGGTTTTTGAAAGAATGTCCAAGTGCTTAATAAACCAAACACCTAATGAAGGAGCGCAAGAGAAATTTGAGCATTACGAGGTCTATACAGGATTTAAGTTAAATGTCAGAGACCAAACTGACATGCTGTATATTATTTTGCTGGTCTGATATTAATATTTATAGAAATTTTTAAAAGTTTCTAGAGATGGTTATCTTTTTCATCTTTCTCTCTCCATTGCCAAGTATAATACTGGCTCATGGTAAGCTGTTAAAAATGATTTGTTGAAGAGAAAGAAGAATTTGGTTAATATATGCCTTCATCCTGATTTAATGAATACTCAAATTTGTAGACTGTCTCTCTCTGTGGTTTTTTTTAAAAAAAAAACCTTAGGTAACTAAATCATAGTTAGTTTGAATGGCTTTAAGAGTGACTTCATAGAGATTCAGCTACTTTGCCAAGGTCATTTAGCAAGCTTGCAATAGAACCAGGACTGGATCTCAGGACTGTCAAACTCAAACCCAGTTCTTATCCACTGTGTTCTTCTGCTTTATAAAGTCTTGTCTCTTCCCCGTTTCTTAGTTTTCACATCTGTAAAACTGTACAAATAATACCTAATTAGGTTTGATTTAACCAATAAATAAAATCAAGTATGTTGACAATCAAAATTGAAATTCATGTTTTCAACAGTTGAGAAATGTTTCTTAGTAATTGGAGACAGATTGAAAAAACTCCCTTAAAAATTAATGCGATTCAGTAATGGAGGGCAGCTGAAACAAGGAAATTGTTTTGAATAATATTTTAAAAACTATACCCAGGCAATATTTCTTACAACTTTCCAAAGCTGTGTGATGACTTTAAAACCATATTTATGGAAACAATATCCTGGCTTTCAAATTAATTTTGTCATTATGTAGTATTTACTTAAAAGTAAATTTTCCTGGTTTCAAAAATATTAAAAGCATATTAAAAGAAAATTTCTAAAATGATTGAACATTATTTAAAATGAAATTGTAGAATATATCATGGCAAGAAGGAAAAACTAGAAACTGACTACAATTGAAAGCCCACGTGAAAATGTGGATTCACCCAAGACAATGAGTAACTGCATGCCATGTAAATCATAACTGTTCTCAGCAACCCCAGGCATATTTCTTCTCTCTCTTTCTCTCCCCTCTCCTCTCTCTGGAATTTAATTCTTTCTGTATCCAACTATTGAATTTTGCCTTCCTTCATAGCCCAAATTAAAAGTGAACTCCTACAGTATCTGATATATTATAGGAGCTCAAATGTTTTCTTTTTATCTTTCTTCCAAGAACTCTTCCCAAAATCCTTCCACTTTACTCTCTGTTATGAATCCACCTTTTCCTTGTTATTGGAGCATGTGGTGAGAGAACCATGCATGGCACAGCATGCCTTGATTTGGACTAGGTGTGTCATTGGCTCTCCTGCCAAAATAAATGGAGAATAATATAGCCTTTACCTTTATGGAACTCTTCATATCCCTCACTGCATGGTGTTTTCCACGTGTGTGTGTGTGTGTGTGTGTGTGTGTGTGTGTGTGTGAAAGAAAGAGAGAGACAGACAGACAGACAGAACCACCCTTAACAGATCTCCTTCAAAGCCAATGCCCACAGAAATAGGTAGAGTCTCTCTTGCCCAACTCCATTTGTATCTCCTGGTACCCATTTCCATGTCCTGCAATATGAAATTATATGGGACTGGTGGCCTCCATCCCAAATTCTTGCAGCCCTCAATTTAAGACATAACAGGTGATTCACCTGTAGGTGGGCAACTTGCTGAGCAGAAGATTTAAAAATTGACCAGAAGATCATTTTAAAGTTCTAATTCTAGACATCTTGCCATGAAAAATGTTGGCCTCTGTGAACATCACCCAAAGGGCGACATGTTGCAATGAGATGGGCTTGAAGTTTGAAGTTTGAATCCTGTCTCTGAAATCTAAACTTCCATTACTTTAATGATAATAGTTTAGTGAGTATTTATAGTCTGACATGAATCCACAAAACAACTGTATGCAGTAGCTCCTAGAACCCATCCCCACCTCCATTTTAGGGGCAAAGAAATTGAGGCTCAGAGAGTCCATTTTCCTCCTAAGATCACACAGCTAGTTAATGATCATGTCAGGAGTTCAAGGCAACGAAACTCAAGCCCTAGCACTTAACTTCAATGTCATACAATTTCACTAAGTTCCTTAACCTATTTCTCAGTTTTCTCATTATAAAAACCTAACAAATAATTCCTACCTCATTGAGTTGTTGAGATAACAGTCCAATAAACGTTGGCTTCCTTTCACCTATAACTGTGGCACTTCATCAAACTAAATCAATTTGAATTAAGACCTTTGGTAGAAATAAGTGAACATTCTATGTAATGCCCTAAATTTCAACCCATTTTTCCAACTGATTATAGGCTTCTCAATGACCCAGGAGCTCAGCGGATGCAGAATGGGTCTCCCACAGAAAGAAAGATTCAGAGATGCCTTCCTTGGGCCTTAGCGCTTTAAACCCCTTTGCTGTGAGTGATTGAGGACTTCTAAAAGGGCACTTCTCACATTTTGTTGACCATAGCTTTTCCCTTTGCAAAGAGAAACAATTGTGTGAATTTACATATGTGTTCCTCTGAGATGGGTCGACTATGTATTAACTGCTGTCAAGGAAAGCTCAAGTCTAGAAAGGGAAACTGACTGTAGTTTCACAAAGGAGGGGAAATCTTACTCCTGCTCCTCACTGAGAAGAAGAATGGACAAAGAAAGTATGAATGACTGATAACCACATTGCTAAACCCCTTTCCCTGTTTCTACAACAAATGATCAACATCTAGTGACAATATTATAATGTTGATTTTGTTTTAAGCTGGTGCATCATCAATTTTCATTTCCTTTTTTCTCTATTCTTCACATCTGGTGAGATAAAGCCAATGAATATGTACTTTTGACGAATCAACTGCCTTTTGATCTTCTCCCTACTACTCAGCTAAGACACAGGAGAGACATTTCCATGGGTTTACACAGGACTTTTTTAAAATCTTCTTCCATGTAATAGATCAATAGCCCTGAGTTCTAGGGTCTGCAATTCCCTTTCTGCTTGTCTGATACTGGGAAAACTACAGAACTTCTCTGAGCTTCAGTTTCCTTATTTACAAACATCAGTTTCACAGTTATCAAGCACTCTCTATGTAACACACACTGTGTGTTTTTGGGAATTGTACAAGGAGGATAATAATGCTGCTCTGCTTACCCCATAAAACCATTACAAGATGAAGTGCCCAAATGCTCCACCCAGCAGAAAAGGGCAATAATTATCTCATTCTAAGGAGGCCATGTGATCGAAAGCTCTTTGTAGATTGCTAAGTGTGCTACAAATGCTAGTGATGGAGATGGTGGTAATGAAGATTGCAACTATCCCGTGTTTGGGAAAGGGTTGCTGCTGCTCTTCTACACTCACTGAAGGTTTCAAAATGGCAAGCAAAACTTTTATGGGCCTAGAAATGTAATAGGAAATGGGAGAAGTTTTTGCCTTGATCCAATAGAAGGTTGCTCTGTGGAGCCTACGCACACGTATAAACGTTGTGTTCCAGTTCTCAAGATCAGATTCCTCAGAGATCTCTGTTTCACGCAACAATAACCTTCTTCTTAACACATTTTACAAACAAGGTCCCAGGCAGAATTAAACAGAAACTTAGCTATCTAAGAGCCTATTGTTTGTAATTTTCTAAGCTGCCTAATGAAATTTACAGGTTGAATATTTTTCAGAGAATCTCATTGAAAATAACAATCCCAGAACCGATTACCTGCCCCTCCACACACTAGGCATTATTTTTAGTACATTGAGCACTCTTTGCCATAAAAGGTAAAAGTGAAACACTTGACACTCACTACTAGTTTGCCCCTTGAGTTAAAGAAGATTAAAATCTCGGATTTAGAGAATATCACTTTTTCTCTCTCTTTTTCCCACACATGTCAATACAGTTTCTTCTCTCTCTCTCTCTCTCTTTTTTTTTTTTTGAGACAGGGTCTTGCTCTGTGGCCCAAGCTGGAGTGCAGTGGCTTCATCACAGCTCACTGCAATCTCAAACACCTGGACTCAAGTGATCCTCCTGCTTCAGCCTTCCAATAGCTAGGACTACAGGCACACCAACATGTCTGGCTATAGTTTTTCTATTTTTTAGAGACAGGGTCTCACTATGTTGCTCAGTCTAGTTTTGAACTCTTGGCCTCAAGCAATTTTCCCGGCCTGGCCTCCCAAAGTGCTAGGAATACAGGCGTGAGCCACTGTGCCTGGCCTCAAGACAGCTTCTAAAAACAACTCCAAAGTCATTAAACTCTATTACTATAATTCTGAAATAAACATACATGAGATTCCTGATTTTCTGAATTAGATAGCTATATGTATATCATATCTTGATTCATGCCAAAGCCAAAATTTAGGACTTGACAAGCCAATATCCATTTCATTTTTTATAATGATGGGCATTGTGGATACAATCAATCTGGATAAGAATCTAAAATAAGACTTCAAAATTATTTGGACAGACACAAATTCAAATGTTTTGTGTAGACATTTTCTTTTTTTTTTTCAGACAGAGTCTCGCTCTGTCACACAGCATCATAGCTCACAGCAACCTCAAACTCCTGGGCTCAAGCGATCCTTCTGCCTCAGCCTCCTGAGTAGGTGGGACTACAGGCGTGTGCCACCATGCCTGGCTAATTGTTTCTCTTTTGGGTAGAGACAGGGTCTCACTCTTGCTCAAGCTGGTCTCAAACTCCTGACCTTGAGTGATCCTCCCACCTTGGCCTCCCAGAGTGCTAGGATTACAGGTGTGAGCCACGGCACCTGGCCTAGATGTATTCATTTTCTGTTGCTTCTATAAAAAATTATCACAAATGTAGTGGCTTAAAACAACACAAATTTATACATACAGTTCTGGAGGAGAGGAGTCCAAAATCAGTTTCCCAGGCTAAAGTCAAGGTGTTGGCAGGGCTGGTTCCTTCTGGGGGTTCCAGGAGGACGATCCGTTTCCTTGCCTTTTCCAGCTTCCAGAGGCCCTCAGTACTCCTTAGCTTCTGGCCTGTTCCTCATCTTCAAAGTCTGCTTCCGTCATCCCATCACCTTCTCCTCTTCTGCAGTCAAATCTCTAATGGGGTTCAGGACACACTGAGAAAACAGCAGGGGAGGGAGATCTCTTCACCTTTTCCCCACCCTTCTCCCTTGATGCATAAAACCTAGGAAGAATTTTCTGACTTTCCCCTGATGCAGGTCATAAGATTCTTACTCAAGAGACACTCTCCATATACCTCAAGGAAAGGAACAAAGATGCAGAGATACCAAAAAGAATCTGAACAAACAGGCCTTACTCAGTTCCTCTCTGTTTATTGCCGTTAGATCGTACCCACTTTATTCGATCATACTTCTGCATGACTGTCCGCTCTCCATCAAACCTAAGCACACAAATACACAGATTTCCCTGTTCCCTCGGGTCTTCATTTCTTTGCAAAGACTTCCGTGTAACATAAAACTTAGGGAGTAAATATGTATGCTTCTCTCCAGTTAATCTGTGTTTTGCTGTAGGAGCCTCAGCCATGAACCTAGTGATAGGTAAGGAAAAGATTTCTTTTCCCCTATATCTCCCTCCACCTCACTCTTACAAAGACACTTGTGATATAACATTTAGGGCCTCCAGGATATTCTCCCCATTGCAAGATACACAATTTAATCACATTTGCGAAGCCTCTTTGGCCATATAAATTAACACTCACAGGTTCTGAGGATTAGGATGTGGATATCTGGGGTTGGGGGGAGGGAATTATTCTATGACACCTGGTGAGTCACTCATTAATGTGGGGCTTATAGAGACCTTACCTAGATTTCCTACTACATGGAAATGATAAACATCCTGTCTCGATTTGTTTCTCACTGTGAGTTCTACAGCTCCAGCCAGAGCACCTGTTATTCAAGATCATGAGGCAGTAAGGAACGTGGGCAGGAAAGAAGTCCCACTACACATCTCAAAGATTAAATGAGGACAAATGATTTTATATCCAAAGGAATCTGTTGTTTGCCCTCTATCTCCACCTCCTTAATTAAAGACACACTCAATGCTGATGACAGTCAGCCTGTGTTGAAAAACTTAGGAAATAAACGAAACAAAAGATATTCAGCAAAGATGTGTTAGTTCCTTGTCCAAGTGGTTGTCCCTGGGGTGATTCTCTTTTAGTCTTTGATACTAACACAACAGATAAAATCAAATCAGAGATTTGATTCAGAACAATCACCTAAAGAAGTTCAATTTTTCAGGAATTTCTAGAACTTGAGATGGGTCCTCAAATATCTAGACCAAGTAAGTACAATCTAACTAGTCTGAAGAATACTCAGAAAGTGTATTTGATAGATCCCTTAACAACTTGATTTAGGGTGATTAATAGAGATATTTAACCTTATCAGGAAAATGCAAATCTATCACAAGAGAAAGCTTCATCTCACCATTGAAGTGAGGATTACAACGTAGGAAGAGTTTAATCCTTTCAATATTTAGGATCTCATCCCTTAAGAACAGGGAGTTGGGGGGTTGGGAAAGAGGGATATGGGATATGTAGGAGTGGGGAGGAATCTGACCTTAATAATCAATGGATGTGGGTTTGAGAACCTTGGATCCACCCCTAAGTATTGATATGCAAAGAAACAACATGAAAAAGGAAAAACAGTTGAGGACCTCACCTCGCTTCAATGAAAATACAGAGGTTTATACCATTCCTAATACATGAGCGTCTTCACATTTCCTTTTTTAAAAGAGAAGGCATTAGAGCTCCGTGTGTGTGTGTGTGTGTGTGTGTGTGTGTGTGTGTGTGTGGGTGTGTGTGTGTATGTGTGTGTGTGTGTTAGTGATTATTTGGAAGAATTGATTCTTAGTCGTTGATACTAAGTGTAAATTTCAGGAGTTCAGGTGACAATATCTGGTGACTCCTTTACAAACCATATGACAAAGAGCAGGCATGTGTCAGAAATAAGGCAACCTTTAACTTTTGTAAAATTATGCAAGAGGCTATTTTATTTTCAAGGAATTTCTGACATGCTCAAGTAATACAGATCTGCACCTATAAAAGTTAACACAAAGCTCTATTTTCTATTGTTTTCATATGGGAAAAGTGTTTTGAATTCTAAATAGTGTTCCCCCCCAAACAATTTTAAATATCTTTTCCAACAATGGGATAGTGTACTTCACTTGCCTCAATCGTTGTGTTCCTGAAATACAACTTGTATTTTTATAACTCAAATTGAATATTAATATTCCCAGACTCTCCATTATGTAAAGAAATTGATATGCAGTGTTAAAAGCATACCATACATAGATTACACATTGTTTCCAATAATAGAGAAACTGAGGCACAAGAGAATGAGTGATTGGCCCCAAAACACCAGCAGAGAATTGTAGCACTGGCAACAGACACCAGACTTTTGACTTCCAGCCAAGACCATGAAAAATATACCAACTTCCTAAAGCAGAGCAAATTCTCATTATTGACTACAGATTTAAAACCTAGAAAAGAATCTTAAAACCTTTTTGTCCTGTAAGGCACTGTTTCAAACACAAATTACCTGGAAAATTACTTCAATTGTGCGCTTTGTTGTGTTCTATGTTGGCCCAGCCTTAAGTATCAACAGATTTTGCTTCGTTTTATTATTTAATTAAGTCTCATCAAACCTTCTCCCTGGCAGTCAGGGGGAATCATCTGTCCTAGATAGATCATTTAGCTTTGCTACTTTTTAACTTAAGGATTAGCTCTGCACTTGGGGAATCTTTGGGTAGCATGAAACCCACCTACAGAATTCTGTGATTTAATTTCACTTATGAATTTAAAGGGCTTACAGCTGTCTTCACAGTTAAATGAGGATTTACTGAGCTGTTGCCCTCCCCTGGCAGAGACAATTCCCCAACCAGCAGGACTTCTGTGCTCCCAGGAGTAGCTGGTTTGACCAAGGAGAATGAAATTAGCACACACACACAAAAACATACCATCTGAGAATTTCAGAAAATGCATATCCAGAGGGAAATCTTGGAGCATAAATTACTTTGAGGGTTTTTTTTTTCCTAGATCTTGGTTGGAGAGATTTGTGTTCTTTCACATGCACAGCTGTGGAGTCTCTGGGGGAATTTCTTGCTCTTTTTCATTTTTGCATATCAGCCAAAAACCAAGATCTAAGCGCCAAATGTAATATCGTAAACCCCATAGATGATGTGGGTAGATTTTCCAAAGCATACTAGACAAGGAACTGATTAAAATCCAAGGTGGGATTCTGACAGTGAGGCTGCACCATGGGTAGCATGATGGGAAAGACAGCTGAACAGGTGGGATCAAGAGCTTTGTTTTATGGTTGTTTTTGTTGTTTTGTTTGCTTGTTTGTTTAATTCTCACATTGGCTCTAACCATTTGTATAAGCTTAACCAAATTAATGGACCTTTTGTTATCACAGTTACACTGGCAAAATAAATATTTGTTACATAAGAAAAAATCAGTAAACAAGCCTGGGATTGATTTTTGCTTTTTCTGTAATTAGCGATGTGACCTTGTACAAGTGATTTGGTCTATGCTCCTTTATTTCTTTGGCTGATAAGTTAGTCTAATAAGCTTTAAGATTTGTTCTGGCTCCAAATAACAACAGTTAACATTTGCAGAGCACTTACTATGGGCTGGGCACTATTCTAAGCCCTTCCTTGTATCAACTGCTTTAATTTTCACAAACCCATAGAAAGTAGGTAATATTATTAATATTAACTGCATTTAACAGACAAGGAAATGGAGACAGAGGTTAAATAACTTGTCCAATGTCATATAGCTTCTAAGTTGCAGAATCAGGATTTAATTAGAAAAGATTGCCTCTGAACTTCATGCATTAAGTATAATTCTATATTGCCTCTCTAAAATCCTATGGAAAAAAGTAAAGAAGAGAACATTTATATACATCAAATTAGAACTCAAGAAAATGTAATTTTTTGAAGAGATGGGCTCTCACTATGCTGCCCAGCCTGGTGTGGAACTCCTGGGTTCAAGCCATCCTCCCACCTCATTCTCCTGAAAAGTTGGAATTATAGGCACACGCCTCCATGCCTGGCATATTTTGTTTTTATTAGCAAAGAATACTACATAGTGTGTATCTTTGAACCCCACCCCAGCCTTTGGCTCACTACTTTCCAAAGACCAACCCTATCTCTTGGCACCCTACCCTTTATTTCATCTCTCAGTTTATATCATCTCTGACCCCTATCCTGGGCCTCTGCCTGTGGCTTGGAGATGATAGGAGAGATGGCATTGTCCATCATTTGAAAAGAAATAAAAGCAGAAAGTTGAGTGTTGTGCTTTGGGGGACGTACAGGTGTCAAATGTCCCAGGTGTCAAATGAAAGTTCAATAGGAAACAGATGACACATTTGAATTCGAGTAATTAGCAGAGTTTATTTATAAAGGAACTATTTATGTGGAGTTTAAGGGAACCACAAGGAATGGTAAGGCCAGCCAGAGGTTAGTAGGGACAGAACTGTTACTACTCCTTGGCCTGAGGCAAGGAAGTGGTTACTAGAACCAAAAGAGAGATTTATATTCAGGATCCACCTTTGGGGGAGCAGCGACCTTCAATCTTGGATGAAAGGCACAGCCAGTCTGAGGCCACTCTGCAGAGAGAAGGACCAGACTGAATACCCCGACTTCACTTTTCTCCTTCCCTCTGTTCTGATAAGGCTCCCCACTGGCCAAACTCAATAGGACCCCATAAGGTAGGAGAGTCTGTTTGTGCAATCCGCACAGGTTAGCCTCCGGGGAAGGAAGCAGGGTAAGAAAGGATGGAGAGGGTACAGCAAAGAGCAAGGGAAGTCACCTGGCCTACATCAAACTGGTGCTCACCAGAGAGAGCTGCAGTAAGTAGGTACCAGGAGGGTTCGACTTACCCAGAAATAAAATTTGAAGTCTAACAGGTAGCCCCTAAATACCTGTCCAAACCACAAGAACCCTAAATACTTACCATATGTTTTGGTTTTCTTTTTATCACCTCTTATCCACAAAACATCTATTTTTAAAGTAATTCTTTAAAAAATAATTCTTCCTTTATGCTCTAGTCTAGGACCTAGAAGTCAAAATTTTATTGCTTTCCCCAACAACATTGTTTGCTTAAAATTTTCAGTGATGTGAACAATGGAACTTTCATCTCAAACCCATCATTTTGACAGATCCTTACCAAGGCAGGATATAGTCAATTATTAGTTTTCTCATCAAAGTACTGAGAACCTTCAAACAGAAAGGAACAGTATTCTGCACTCTTGTAGCATCCATCAACAAAGCACTTAGCAGATTCATATCCTTTCTGTTCAAAGCACCTCACCATCTTTCCATAAGAGATTCCTATTCAAAGTAGAGTAAGGTTTATTTTGTTTTGTTTTCTCCAGTTAACAAGCCTCAGGGGAGAGGGGGTAAGATCAGGTGCCTAAGGTCATGCAACAGAACAAAGGTGGGAGATAGAAGAAATCTAGGAATCTAATTAATCTTAAATAGCAATGCTATTTCACACAGCAACTTCTGACACTAAAGTCAGGACTATTGCTAACAAAATAGAGTTTCTATTGATTCAGAAAACAGATAGAATATGGACTATGTATAGCCAGAGAGCTCTTCAGTGACAGAGTATATATTAGTCAAAATGGGCTAAGCTATGCTGCTCTAGCAAGCAAACTCGGAAATCAGATTGGTTAACACATACAGTCATTTTTTTTT
>NW_012149052.1:1347170-1354145 GCF_000956105.1 Propithecus coquereli
AGGCTGGTTTCGAACTCCTGAGCTCAAACAATCCGCCCGCCTCGGCCTCCCAGAGTGCTAGGATTACAGGCGTGAGCCACCGCGCCCGGCCAGAAAAGGATACTTTTTAATAAAGGAGTCTTGTTCTTCTCTATCTTTCCATGGATCTAAACTTCCTTATAAAAGAAGGTTAAAAATGTACATATTCTAGCCCTGGAGACAGAGCAAGATACTGTCTTAAAAAAAAAAAAAGATGTGTTTATGAATGTAACGTCATCAGTGAATATTGCTCAGGGATGTAGGTGAAGCACATACGATGTGATGGCAGGAACACAGGCACTCAACCCTTCCCCACACCTACTCTTTCTTCTGAGTCAGCATTTTGACGGATGGCAGCACAATTTGCTGCAATAGAAACCTGGGCATCATACCCTAGTCTCTAAGTACTTTAAGGCAAGAATAGCATCTGGTTATTCACCACTGTATCTCCAGCACCTAGGGCAATGCGTGGCACATAGCAGGGACTCAATACACATTTAAGGAATGAATGAATTGCTCCTTACTCTCTCTTACTCCCTGCATTCAATAAGTCACCAGTCCTGTCAATTTTTCCTTCTAAATACTCCTTCAATCCTTGCTGTCATGGTCATTAACCTAGTTCAGGCCACCATTATCTCTTTAATAGTCTTTTGACTGATCTCTTTGTCTACAGTCTGACCCCCATAGCAGAGACTGGTCTTATGCCTAATGTCCATATTCCCTTCCTCCTTTGGTAACAGAATTGAGCACCATGCCTCCCTCTTAGACTGCATTTCCAGGTCTCCCTGGTAGCTCCATGTGGCCAAGCTACAGTATCACCTGACATTGTTCTGGTCCCTAGCCTGAGAGCAGGGGTGATGTGAGCACATTCCGGATCACATCCTCAAAAGAAATATGCCTTTCCTCCTCCTCTTCCTTTCCCTCGCTGCAGTCTGGTTATGTAGATAAGATGGTGGTGAGTCTGGTTCTACCCTGCACGTGAAGACAGCACAATAGGAGATGGAAGAGCTGCATGACAAAAGGAATCCTACCCTCCTGAAATGTTTGCCACTGCAAACTTCTCTGTGAGAGAGAAATAAGCCTTTCTTTTTGAAGCCACTGCTATTTGACTTCTGTTAAAACAACTAAACCAATATCCTAACTACTAATTCCTTCTTTTTGCAAGCCAGAATCTTTTTTCTGCAATCCAACTAAAATGATCTCATCACATTGCAGATCTGACCAGGTCATTCTCCCTTGTCTTATATTTTTTTGTAGTCTCCAGAGGGCTTAGTACATGATCTTGTTTATAACGAGCATTCAACAATATTGATTGTTGATGGATAAATTATGAAATTCATTTTCTAGTGGAACCTAAATTATAAAAACATTGATTTTTAATTGTGTGTGACACCACGCATAGTCAGTGGATGAGGTAGCAGCTTAAGACTTCCTTGGCTTCTGAAATCACCCTACATGGGCATCCCTCCCCAACCCCATTATTGGATGGGCAGTCAAAGAAAGGGTCCGCAGTCTCTCTGATGATTAGACTTATCCACAAAGGATAGAATTTTCATCCTCAAGGAAAGGAAAGGAAAAAGAGAGAAATAAGAGGGAAATATGAAAGGAGAGAACAACAGGGAAAGGGGGAAGGAGTAGAGAAAATAATACAGAACTCTGTTTAGTAAGAAATAGCGGAAAGTCATTAGAAATCTATTCATAGTTACTTAGCAATGTAGGCTGTATTTGTGACCACTAAAGATTAAGCCATAATGATGAGTCCAGGTGCTGTCTTTCTGCTAGAGGGATGATCATTACAAATTTATAATCCTATTCAGCTAACAATTATTGAGCTTCTACTGTGTGCTAAGAATTGTGCATGAGAAAACCTCCTGAAAGAGTTCAGTGTGTAAAGGTCTACTCACCCTCCGGGGGTAGGGGTGGGGGTCCTCCACTACCTGAGGCTTGACAGAATCTTTAAGAACAAGATCACAGTATAAGTCCCCTACATGAATCTCCTCCAGTTCCAATCAGTTCAACTTCCAGAGCTGGGCTGAAATGGAAATAGTGTCAGAAATTACATCAAATTCCAAGCTGCCTCCTCCTAGAAATGTATGTTTTCAAAAGGTTTGCTAATTTTTCTCCTAGAATAAAGTATCTTAAATTTGATAACCATGAGTGAGACTGTTTCAGAGAATGCCATCAATAATGTAGTTGTTTTTCAGAAAGCACTTCATTACACTTGTCATTTGGAAATGAAAGCCACATTTTTGTGTGACATACAGAACAAATGGCACCACACAATAAAAGCACCTGGGCAACTGGTGCCTACAGCAGGGTTCCTATAATTCCTCATTATTTTGTACTCACTTCCTCTTGTTCCTTGTTTTTATTCAAATTTTGCACCCCAATAAAAAAACCAAAGTAATTTAGACCTCAAAAGGCAATGAGGATCATTTGGAATCCAAAGTGTCCGTGTTCACTGTGAAGATTTTAAGTGGTACAAGTTTTAATTTTCTTTTCCATGAATTATATTAATAGTTCATATGACAAAGCAACAAGTTTTAAGGCAATGTTAATAATCCAACTTCACCTACTCACTGAATAAAATGCAGTATGCTTTTTAAAAATTGATCTCAGTTTTAAACCCACTGAAGTTTCAACACTCAATACCTGTTGCCCTAAACAGAAGAAACACCTGAAGCCTTGAGGCATAGTAGCTTTCTGGGGGAAAAAAAAGCATTAATATTTCATGTGGAAAGAATTTTTCAAGATAGCTCACCTTTACCTCCAGAGTAGGTCTTGTGAGTCCCATTTGGAGGAAGGGTGTCAGATAAATTCTAAACATCACACACCTGCTTCCCTGGTTAGCAAAAGCAGCATACTGTGAAAGACAATGAGGTCTCCAAGTCTGGAAGATAAAAGAAAATATAACAATAATAATAATGAAAGCTGGAGGCACTTTTTTTTTTTTAAGAGACAGAGTCTCAGTATGTTACCCAGGCTGATCTTGAACTCCTGGCCTCAACCAATCCTCCCACCTCAGTCTCCCAAAATACTTGGATTACAGGTGTGAGCTACCACATCTGGCCAGGCTGACATTTCTTAAGTGCTTACTGCATGTTAGGGACTGTGTCAAACCTTCTATCTGGATTATAAAATGTTTTTATCACATCAACCCTTCGAGATGGCCCTTACCCCATTTTACAGATGAGGGAAAAGAGGTCTAGTGAGGTTGTTTGTCATCTCATTGTCTGACATGGTATGCTGCTTTTGCTCACCAGGGAAGCAGGTGTGTGATGTTTAGAATTTATCTGACACCCTTCCTCCAAATGGGACTCACAAGACCTATGCTGGAGGTAAATGTGAGCTATCTCACTTGTTTGGAGAACTTGAAAAATTCTTTCCACATGAAATATTGATGCGATTTTTTTTTTCCCGGAAAGCTACTATGCCTCAAGGCTTCAGGTGTTTCTTCTGTTTAGGTCAACAAGTATTGAGCGTTCAACCTTTTTGGCACCAGGGACCGGTTTCATGGAAGACAATTTTTCCATGGACATGGTGGTGGTGGGGATGGTTTTGGGATGATGCAAGTGTGCATTACATTTATTGTGCATTTTATTTCTATTGTTATTACATTGTAATATATAATGAAATAATTACACAAGTCACCATAATGCAGAATCAGTGGGAGCCCAGAGCTTGTTTTTCTGCAACTAATGCCCCCAGTGATCTGACAGGAGGCAGAGCTCAGGCAGTGATGCAAGCGATGGGGAGCGGCTGTAAATACAGATGAAGATTTGTCGGTTTGCCTGCCATTGGCTTACTGCTGTGCAGCCCGGTTCCTAACAGGACATGGACCAGTACGCAGCCCAGGGGCTGGGGACCACAGTGTTTGTCAATGTTGTACAAGTAGTAAGAAATGAAATAGGTATTTAAACACAATATATCTTTTTTATAATAGACTTTGTTTTTTAAGCAGCTTTAGATTTATAGCCAAATTGAGCAAAAGTATAGAGAATTCCCATATACCCTATTCCTCACACATGCACAACCTCCCCTATGCATTCTGTAGGTTTTGACAAACATATGAGGACTTGTATCCAACATTGTAACATCATATAGAGTAGTTTCACTGCCTAAAAATCCCCTGTGCTTTGCCTACTCGTCCTTATTTTCCCCCAGCCCCTAACGACCACTGTTTTTTCCTGTCTCCATAAAAAAGACAGTATGCCTTTTCCAGAATGTTATATAGTTGGAATCATACAATATGTAGCTTTTTCAGATTGACTTCTTTTGCATAGCAATACCCATTTGAGTTTCCTCCATGTGTTTTCATGGCTTGATAGCTCATTTCTTTTGAACACTGAGTAATACTCCATTGTGTAGATGTGCCACAGTTTATTTATCCATTCACCTACTGAAGAAAATCTTAGTTGCTTCCAAGTTCTGGCAATTGTGACCAGAGCTTCCAAAAACATCCATGTATAGGTTTTGGTGCAGACGTAAGTTTCCAACTCATTTGGGTAAATACCAAAGAACATCATTGCTGGATCATATGGTAAGAGTATGTTTAGTTTTATAAGAAACTGCCAAATTGTCTTTCAGAGTGGCTGTACCATTTTGCATTTGCACCAGCAATTAATGAGAGTTTTTGTTGTTCCATATTCTACCCAGAATTTGGTATTGTCAGTTTTGGGATTTTAACCATTCTAATAGTGGCATAATATAGTGGCATCTCATTGTTTTAATTTGCAATTCCCTTAATGACATGATGTTGGGCATCTTTTCCTATACTTATTTGCCATTGCCATCTGTATATCTTCTTTGTTGAGGTATCTGTTATAATTTTTGGCCATTTTTTTAATTGGGTTGTTCATTTTCTTATTGTTGGATTTTAAGAGTCCTTAGTACATTTTGGAAAACAATTCTTTATCAATTGTGTCTTTTGCAAATATTTTCTTCTAGTCTGTGGCTTGTCTCATATCCCTTTGACAGAATCTTTTGCAGAGCAAAAGTTTTTAATTTTAATGACGTTCAACTTATCAATTATTTCTTTCATGGACAGTGCCTTTGATGTTGTATGTAAAAAGTCACTACCAATCCCAAGGTCACCTAGATTTTCTCTTATGTTGTATTCTAGGAGTTTTATGGTTTTGCATTTTATATTTAGGTGTATGATCCAATTTGAGTTAATTTTTGAGAAGGATATAAAGTCTGTGTCTAGATTAATTTTTTTGCATGAGGAGGCCCAGTTGTTCCAGTATCATTTGTTGAAAAGACTATCTTTTCTTTATAGGCGTTCATGACATGTAGGTAGAAAAAGAAGGTAAAGATTTGGAAAATTTGGAAGGATATATACCAAGATGTTTACAGTGGCAATCTCTGGATGGTAGGCTTTCTTTCAGGAGAGGTATTTCCTGTTTGCTTATCAATATTACTTAATATTTTTTTACAATGACTATGAACTACTCGTGCTATTAAAAAACACAAATTTCTACTTGTATAACAACACTCCTGTGAAGGTTCCAGGGTTATATTTCCATTAGTAGCTGTACAGACATGTTGAGAACATAACAATCCCCTTGGAGCCACTTGGAGTTGGTCACCCCCATGCCAGACAAAAGTGGGAATCTGGTCTGAGTTAAAAAATACCAGCCACATTTTTCATCAAAGCATCCTGAGTACCACTCATATCAGGGAAGACATAAGCCACATTTGCTTCTTTATAGCCCTCCAAGGATAGGAAAGACTAACTAATAGCTGCACTAAACAGCTATAGAGTATAAGAGAAATTCAGCACCTTGCTCTTGGAGGAATAGATATCATTCAGCAGTCAACCCTGAGCTTTGTCAGTACAGGACAATGTTTAAGAAAGGCTTGAAATTAAAAGCCAATGTCAAGACTCAAGATGCTCAGAATGCCTGGAGTACAGTGGCTGAGAAATTTATGGAGAATGCCATATTTTGCTTCATCTGTAATTACCTGTCAAAGATCGTCCCTGCATTGCAACCCTGCCTGGTATATGAGGTTCCGAGTCAGTCCCTTGATTCCTGAACTCATGACTCCCCATGACATGCCATTGAAGAAGAAAAAGGTGGCATAAGATGGATTGTGAATATGTATAACTCTCCAGTAGAGATACATGAAAGGCTTAAACATCTTGCAGAGCACTAAAATGGTTTTGGGGAGGGGGGACAGAAGTGTGCATGTGTACGGGACATCCTCCCGAGCCTGATTTTGCCAACATTCTGGACTAGATGTTGAATCCAGACCTCTCCACAGCGTATAGAAATTTTATGGAGTTAAAAACTCTGAAGAGATTGTTGGCATTATGTGATATTCTTGTTTGTACAGAGAATTGACTTTCCATCATCGGTTCAAATACATTTATTGACCAAAATGGCAGGTGTTGAGTATAGACTTTTTGTTGATACCAATGAGAAGATTGGCTGAGTTCCCTCATTGCTGCTTTTTAATCACCAGAGTCTCAATTTTTGCAGAATTGAGACTACAATTGTGGCTACATTTCGCAGGACCCAGGAGCAGTTTGAGAATACAGGACACGGTTATGTGATGAAACCATAATCACCGCAAAATATTGGAAAAGAGAGTTCCAGGCTTGAGTTGGCAGAATTTTAAAAAGTACTGCCTTTGTGGTGGGTATAGTAGAGACATAGAAATCAAGATCTGTATACAAGTGTCATATTGTACTACCTATTTGTCTTTTACGGTTTAAAAACAAAAAAAGCTTTTTATCACTCCTAAGACTTTTTACCTTCAGTTACTTAGATGAAGAGGAATTGGCCTAACTCATCCTGGTTTGGAACATGAGATTTTCAAATCTAATATGGACAAAGTTTTGTATGATTCAAGATAAACAAGAGCATCTTCAAAAATAAGGTTAAAAATATAGTCCTAGGGCCGGGCTTGGTGGCTCACACCTGTAATCCTAGCACTCTGGGAGGCCGAGGCGGG
>NW_012149052.1:1355582-1362325 GCF_000956105.1 Propithecus coquereli
AAAAAAAAAAGTCTTTAAAAAAAGTTTTTATTTTCCAACAGCCATTTAGTTAATTTAGCAATGGCTTTACATTTTGACACCTTCTGGGAAAGAGCACTAAAATAGTTCCCACTGAGAGGGGTTAACAGCTTGCTCTGTAGACGCCAAGCTAGTGAACAGAGCATCACTGTTCTATAGTGACAAAGGACGTTGTGGTTCTTAGCTCTCCCCCTGGTGTTGTAACTCCAGCTTCCCCCAGGATGCTGGAGATGGACAGGCAGTGCCAGGCCTGTGCTGAAAGAATTCTCAGGAATCTCATGGAAATAAATTCGTAGTAAACTTGATCTGTGTTACCGAGTGACCAAAATTTACTTCTTATTGATGTTCTGAAGATGCCATAGAAGTCTACCTTTCTTTTTATTCATATATGTTCACTTCCCTTCAGTGAGTAAAAATTTACAATAATAACATTTTGGGGCTTACTCTTTGCTAGAGACTGTGCTAATAATATTACATGCATTATTTACCATTCTTCATTCCCATACACCATGAGGCAGGTACTATCATTATCTTTATTTGCATGTAAAGAAAATGGTTTGAACAGTTCCCATTTCACACAGTAACTAAGTGGGGGAGTCCAGTGTTGAGCCTGGGCTATCTAACTTCATAGCCTATCTTCTTAACTATCCCACACAACCATTCCTCTCAGTAACTGAAGAAGTATTAATCATCCTTGAAAATTTTGCAGATCATAATTGTGCCAGTGCTCTATTCATCACTGCCAAGTAACCATATCATACTCTGTAAGAGCTTCTCTGAGTTTTGTAAAATGTCTTTTTTTGTCCGAGGCATAAACACTTGGAGGGGCGGGTGTGTGCAGAAAGAAGCAGGCCTTCTCACCACTAGAGAGCTGATTAATTTGCAATTAGCAGAGGCTAAAATGTCCCTTTCTGAAACTTTTGCTTGGGGCCCTAGAATTAAAACTTGGTCACTGAACCCTGTCTCTTTGGGAGGTAAGAAGATCTAGACAAGCATTAACTTTTTAGGTCTCAAATCTCCTCTTCATGGCTAAACCAAGACATTCCCTGACATGAAATTTGAGCGTGGAGCCTCTGCCAGTCCATATGTATATGCCTTTTGTATTGATTTTTTAAATCCATCTTTTACTTTTCAACTCTGTATATTATCAAAAAATGTAAACATACAGAGAAGACAAAAATATTGAAAGGATAATACAATGGCTGGGAGCAGTGGCTCGTACCTATAATCCTAACACTTTGGGAGGCCAAGGCAGGAGGATCACTTGAGGCCAAGAGTTTGAGACTGGCCTTGGCAATGTAGTGAGACCCCCATCTCTACAAAAAAAATAGAAAAATTAGCCAGGCATGGTGGTGTGCAGCTGCAGTCCCAGCTACTCAAGAGGCTGAGGCAGGAGGATCACTTGAGCCCAGTCGTTTGAGGTTGCAGTGAGCTATGATGACACCACTGCACTCTAGCCTAGGCAACAGAGTGAAAAAATAAAAAAGAATAGTACAATGAACAGCCATAGGTCCATCATCCATATTCAATACCCATGTACCTATTATCTAGATGGTAACATATTTTGCTATATTTGAAATATCTATTAATATTTATCTATCATAAGTTCATGATCCTTCACTCCTAAATACTATAGTAAGAATAAGAATATTTTCTTATATAATCACATACTATTAACATATCTAAGAAAGTTAACGTTAGTTTCTCTAATACCATACAAATACCCAGTCCAAATTCAAATTTTCCTATTTGTTTCAAAATTATTTTTTTGTGGTTGACTTTTTACACCAGCATTAAAACAATACACATGCATTACATTTGGGTGTTGTAGCTCTTTTATTCTCAAAGAGTTCCCTCTGCCCCTCCATTTTTTAAAAAATGATGTTGACATTTTGTTTTTGTTTTTGTTTTTGTTTTTTTTGAGACAGAATCTCACTCTGTTGCCCTGGCCAGTGTGAGTGCCGTGGCGTTAACCTAGCTCACAGCAACCTCAAACTCCTGGGCTCAAGCGATCCTACTGGATGTTGACATTTTGAAACCGTCAAGAAGTTCATGTAGAGTGTTCCACATTCTATACGTATTTGGCTATTTTCTCTTGGAGTCATTTAATTTGTTCCTCTAGCTCTTATACAACTGGGGTCTGTCTGGAAAGTATCCAGCCTTGTAATATGAAAAATAGAGACATTTATCAAAGAAGATACAAGATGAAAGAAACATTGTACGTAGGACAATGACGC
The DNA here is from genome assembly GCF_000956105.1 of Propithecus coquereli. NCBI lineage: Eukaryota > Metazoa > Chordata > Mammalia > Primates > Indriidae > Propithecus > Propithecus coquereli. The sequence continues at coordinate 1,357,838 of NW_012149052.1, forward strand.
CTCAGTCCCCTTCAAAGCAGGCACCTTCACACAGTTCTCCCAGTATCTCTTAACCTAACTGTACCCGTTCAACATTCTCAGGTGTTCTGCTTGTTGCAGGCCTTCCAGAACATGGATCACTTTCAACAGATTCTCAACCATCTTTCAAACGTTTGTGCCATACTTTTATTTGCGTTGCACTCGTTGTATTGTCCCCGAAAGGCTTCTGAATCATCCAAATAGTTTCCACAGAGGAATGTAGGAGCCTAACAAAAAATTTGATGCAGATTCATTGCTCAACACGCTCAGTCGTTTTGAATGCAATGGCCACAAAGTATACATGCTCACTCAACGGCTTCTAGCACCCCACTGACTAGTTAGTGAAGTCGTCATTGTTCACGCATGCGCATCCCCATCCACTCTCCTTGGCTGCCTGGTTACATCGATGCTGAGCAAACCCATTCTCATTATATTGACAGCACCTGGTTACTTTCTGGACAGACCTCGTATTTCCTGTAAACTGGAAATTTAAGGACTCAAATAGCTTTTGGTTAAATATTTTTGCCAGGAATACTTTATAGGTGATGAGTTCGTGCTTGGAGGACACAATGCCAGGTATGTCCTTCCTATCTGAGTTTGATCATTGTTATGGTGGTGAAAATGAAATCTGAAGAGTAATAATCAGGCACCACTAATATAAACTGTTCCACATCTTTCCACTTAATGGTTTTATAATCCATTGGTGATCTTTATATTTACCATTCCATCTTGCATTAATTGCCTTTTATTCCTCTGTAAAGAGCTTGAAATAATTATTTTTCTCTGTGTAGTTATGACACCAATTTGATAGGTTCCTGTGTTTTCGATTTGGGGGCTTGATTTTTATTTTAGTTTGCTTTTAAAAAAAATTAACTTAATTTCTATATAAAAAACACTCATAGAGTTCAAATTAAAAGTTTATGAAAAAGTATATACCCAAAAGAATTGAAAGCAAGGACATGAACAGATATTTGTACACCTAGGTTCATAGCAGCACTATTCACATTAACCAAAACGTGGAAACAACCGAAGTATCTATCGATGGATGAATGGAGTAACAAAATGGGGTATACATGCAGTGGCATATTTATTCAGCCTTAAAGAGGAAGGAAATTCTGGCACACACTACAACATGGAAGTGTTATAGTTCTGTCCTTGTCCCCAAGGCAAAATTGGTGAGAACAAAGAAGGAAAAGTGGTTTGAGGAAAAGGAAAGACAAGTTTATTAATTCGCCAGCAAATGAGGAGGGCAGTGGACTAGTGTCTCAAAGACCGCCATCCTGACTTTAAGCAGAAACACAGGGCCTTTTAAAAGGGGGGATTTTTGAGGTTGGGCTTGGGTCTATGTGACCAGAACCACATGTTATGGCTTCGGGCTATCGTTGTTTAACTATAATTGGTGGTTTCAGTAGACCTTATCTCAGGTGACCCTTGTCTGGACAATTCTGTTGAGCCATCTCCTGTGATATAAGACACTAGAAAACAAACAACAAAGAACATTTTTCTGCCCCTTTGATTATTGGCCTTGGGCAGGAATGAAGGTTTTAATTCTCAAAAGGGATGGGGGGGGCAATGTATAGAGATAACTTGTAAAACATTTCATTGCCCTTTTTCTGACCTTTACCTCTGTTACAGATGAAACTTGAGGGCATTACATTAAGCAAAATAAGTCAGTCACGAAAAGAAAGAAACTGTATGATTCCACCTATACGAGCTGCTATTGGGGCTCAGAAACCAATACCCCAAAATATGGCACACTAAAGAAGCCTCTAGGTCTCTCTGACCTTCCACCTAGCACCACCATCTCTCCCAAAGCACAGGCCTTTATCTGCCTAAGATCCAGACCCACCAAGGAGAACAATTATTTTTTCTTCCCCTCCCTGTAACACCAAGTACGTAACCACACCTAAATAGGCCCTTTTAGTTTCAAAAGGGAACTATTTACAAACTAATCTCTGTTCCCAGATCCATTCACTCTCCCTAGTAATGTCCTCAACAGAATTTCTCTTCGCCCCCCCACCCCATAACCTGTTTTGCCAGGATGGTATATAAACTTCTGAATCCAGTTGAGAGATGGGTAATCACTCTGTGACTCTCCCTGTGTACACATTAATAAAATGTATATGCCTTCTCTCCAATTAATTTGCCTTTTGTGTGTTGACTTTTCAGCAAACCTTCAGAGGGTGAGGGGGAAGTATCCTTTTGCCCCTACAGTACCTACAGTAATCAAATTCAGGGGAGAGAAAGTAGAATGGTGGTTGCCAGGGATTAAGAGGAGAGAAGAATGGGAAGTTGTTGTATAATGGGTACAGTTTTCATTTCGTAAGATGAAAAGAGTTTTGGAGATTGAAATCACAATGCGAATATATTTCGCACTACTGAACTATACACTTAAAAATGATTAAGGCCTGGCATGGTGGCTCGTGCCTGTAATCCCAGCACTTTGGGAGGCCGAGGCAGGAGGATTGCTTGAGCCCAGGAGTTGGAGGCTGGGCAGTGATCATGCCACTGCTTTCCAGTCTGGGCAATACAGTAAGACCCCATTTCTAAAAAATAAAATGACTAAAATGGCAAATTTTATGCTATGGGTATCTTATCACAATTAAAATTTAAAATTAAACATTAAAGTATATGAAAAAATGTACTCAAAGAAAACTCACTTCCATCCCTTTCCCTTCAATTTCTACAGGTAACTATTTTTATTAGTTTCTAACTTGTCTTTCCAGAATTTCATTTTATAAAGTTAAACAAATATATATATTCTTATTTCCCCTCCTTTCTTACACATAAAAATAAGGTGTAAGGTTATATATTACACACTATTAGTGTGAGACGTAGATCCAAATTTATTTCTTCCCAAAAAAGATTATAATAAAGAAAATAGATGCATAGTTTAACAAGTTTGGATCTTATACAAAAGGTGTTCCCACTTACTGATGGAACTGGTGTAAGTTACATAAGTCATCTACAGCAGAATCTCTTGTGACTGTTATTTGCACTGTTGCCTAAATGGAGAACATTGCTTCTGGTGTACCCTGACACACACACACACAAACGCATGCACAGACTATACTTCTCAGTCTGATGAAGAGATTCGGTTTTAGATTTTAATAACAAATATCAGTTTCTGATAGGTTGAGAACTTGAGAACATGACAGCGTGAAAGCTGCATTATAACCATCTGGGGTATGGAGAACATGTCAAACAATCAAAGTCACTTTCACTGAGACTTGTAGAATTTCTGAGAACTGCACTGATTGAAGAATGTTTCAAGTGACCCCTCCCCACCTCCTCCACCACAATAGATTCAGGAGGGCCACCCAGAACTACTATGCTACAATGACCTTCGAGGACCTCTTAAGGAATTATAGATGCTCTCTCCCTGTATGTCCTAGAAATCACCCACTATGGCCTTCAGAGCCCCATCAGGAAATAAAAGCCTTTGCTTTTAATCTTGCAGGGATTTTCACAGTGGCAACAATGCCCAGACGATGGCAGATGTACCTTTATGGAAGATCCAACTCTGTGTTGATCAGGAAATCCAAAGCTCCTCTCCAAATCACTCTGATCCAAGTTCTTGTATCTCAGCTATTCCAGTTATTTAGGAAATGTAGACAAGTCATTATGCATCTTCTTTTTGTGTTCCTGCTGATTAGCAAAGACCAAGTGCCAGGCCGGGAAGATATATTATGAGAGTGTGAGTGCTGGCAAATGAATCACCTGGGAAAGAACACCTGTCCCATGGTTGGGGCCGGCAGGTAAACATCACAGCCATGGGTTCCCCCGAGAATTGTTCGCAAAGGCTGAGCATTTACTGGAGGCCATCAGATAGCCAACACTCAAGGCGGACCTATTCATATGGTATACCAGCCACAGCGAAGTTTTGAGGACAAGGTTGCACCTTGGCAGATCAGTCCAAAACAGAAAAGATTCTGGAGATGAAAGTTGGAAATCTGTTAATATAAACTGCAAAAGAGCAAATTTCTTGACTTTCTTAGAGACAAGACCGCGAACTAAAATTAAATTTTAAGGCTCGCCCCCCACCGGCTGACTAAATGGACCCCCTTGTGGCCAAAGGAATATCCTAAAACTAAATCGCCTGCCAGGAGGAAGGTCAGACATGCCTTATCATGCCCACCTCCCTTCTTGGGGACATCCTTTGTAACCCATTAACAGGCCTAAGGGTATTGAGGACTAAACTCTGATCTTTTTCTTTTGCTCAAAATTCCTTCCTAAGGAGGCCAGATGAGTCATGCCTACAAATGATAAAATCTCAGTAAACAGGTTTTTTATGATGTTGTTTACTTCCCAACCTGATTCTGGTATAGCATCATGTGATAGATAAAAGACCCTCAAACATTCCTTTCAGCTGATTCCTGGTCTTTTGGACAAAACCTAACTCTTTCAGCCAATGGTCAACTAATGAATCCCTAAATCCACCTATGATTTGTAAGCCCATGCTTTGAGATG
>NW_012149052.1:1364530-1381883 GCF_000956105.1 Propithecus coquereli
GTCAAGTTTATTTCTCAGACTCAAGTATTGAACCCCCAGAGGAGAGAGGGAGAAGGTTCTCACAACCTTACACTTCTTCAAATCTGACTTTTCTAGAAAGAGCTGAGGTCACATAGCAAAGACCTACCCTGTGGATAAACTAAGTGGTTTAATCTTTCTGTAAACTTAGATAAACACAAGGAGATTAAAGATCTCTTCAACTGAGCCATTGTTCAGAATGGAACATGTCTCTTGGTGTAATGGATTGCCACCGGTTTGCTGCCTTCTCCTTTTGAAATTGTGCAATAACATAGATGAGCAACAATACACATGCTTTGAGATTCCCAACCAAAAAGGCTACGAAAACAGAGAGAGACTAAGAGCTTTTCATGGTTATTGAACCTAAAAGACCAAGTTTGTCAGACAAAATTGTGATACTGTTAGGTAGATAGCGAGGAATTCTGGGTCTCCTAGGAATGAAAGTGGGTGCTGTTGCCCCCATCTTGGTCCTGCCCCACCCTAATCCTGTCTTGAGCTACTGCCATGCCTGGGGTAAGAGGGAACACCCTGTGAATTTGCCAATCAGGACTTGGCGCGCCAGCTGCAAAAGAACGCAGAGGACTCTCTAACCATGGGCCAAGCAGCATAGATACCATAGAGTCCGGAAATTGACCTAGAACAATCCACATGCGTAGTAATGCAACTCCTAATCAAAGGGGTTCCACGGTGACATTTGAGCCACTAGGGAGGTCCCAATCCGATACTATAAAACAAGTCACAGACCATAACCAAACTCTTTTTTCCTGCAGACAGGAAGGGGTCCGGTTGTCATCTGTGGTGTATGTATCATGCGCTGTGAACCTAGTCTTGCTCTTGCCCTGTAATCCTGTTGTAATCCTATCTTGCTCCCCCTCGATAGATTTCACCTCCTGCTTTCCTTACTTTGGTGTGTCTGGTCATTCTTTAACCAAGGGCCTGCCAAGAATGACATTTTCACACTGAAACCTGACAATACTTGCTACCCACTACCCACAATTCAAGAATTGTATTTTGTTTTATTTTTTGATTCAAGTCTACATGAGTCTACAAAATATGAGAAAAGGAGAAAGTGAGGAGGCACTCTAATACAGCAATTTTTTGTCTAAAGGCTCTGTTTATAAGCCATGCTTACTAGGTTTGGTGCTGCAGAGTTTTCTAACAGTCAGTCTGTTATAATCTAGGCCAAGGCACTTCATTTTGGCCCTTGGGAGATTAATCAACCACTTGAATGCTGATTTAGTGCTTTAAGGACTAAAGCCTTTAAAAATCATGGGCCTGTAGCTTGTAGAGTTTTAAAAATAAATGTTCCTGGCTGTAATGCTGGGCAGTGTAGCTGCATATATTTTTAAAGAGCCAAAGTTTGTATTCATCCCAAGCAATTTCTATGAATTAAAAAGTAAGGCGATGCCTTCAAATTACAGTACACTTTCGTCCTGCAAACTTTTGCCTCCCCAAAGAAACTATTTATTAAAAATGTTTTTAAGCCTATCACTTTAATGTGAATACATATGCTTCATATCCCATTGGTGCAGAGCGAACCCAAATACTATAGTGTTGTTATAGGTGAGAAATTTGATTGACCAATAATATTAAAAGAAATATTTGTTAATGGCATTGACATTAGAGATCACTCTGCTTTCACATAAAAAAAATAATCTTTTCTAGTCATTGCTGATAGTAAAGGAAACCTAGTTAAAATCTCATTAAAGAACCATCCCAACATCACACGGACTTAAAAAGAAAGACTTAACATATTAATTTGCAGAACAAAGCCAGCCCAAGCCTACGAATAATCTATTACCACAATTGGCAATGCGGGGCTTTGACACTCAGTTATTCCTACAACCTCAGGAAGCCAGGGCCTTCCTGCAGCCTTCCCCCACCCTCAGCCTACCCCCAACCCCTTTGCACCTGGACCTTGGTTTTGTGTGTGTGTGTGTGTGTGTGTGTGTGTGTTATGAAGAGGGTTATTTTGCCTTGGAGAGAGGAGGACTTTCATGACTTCAAACATGGACATTAGATCCAGTTTTTTATCTTCTGCCATAATCCTGTCTTTGATGTCACCAGACTAAAACCTCTCAGAATAGAAAGGGGGAGCTGTGAAAAGAGGCCTAGTTAATTTATACGTTTAAGTGCCCGCTGCCCTAATTCGCCCTGGTAGCATTTTCATTGTCATCTGCTTTGCATCCTAAAGGCAGGCTTACACCAGGCAATTATGAATGGCCCCTCTGAACAAATAATTGAAATTCACAAGTTGTGGGGTATGGTTAAACAATGTCTGGGTTGGAGGTGTGGAGGTCATACATATTCCCCCGGGCATTATTAAAGTTACAGGCACTGTCCTCGCAGGGTGAGCATTTGTCTTACGTTAGCTTTAAGGGCAACTAATCAGGTAAGTTGCCTTTGCTGAAGACCCCATAATCTTGGCGAGTTGCTCTTTATGAAGTGATCGGAGATCCAAAGCTCCTTTGCTTAGCTGAAACAGCAAATTCTCCAAGGAACTCCGAGTCCACTATGGCTATCCAATTTCAAAAACAGGAGTGAATATAAAGCAGATTTAATTTCTGGGGGGAAAATTAATCGAGGGTAAGAAACAATGGTGACATGGAAATTCTAACAGTTTCACAATTCTAAGAGTTCATCTTTTCTACACAGCCAGCAGGGTAGCGTCATCTACGCAGGAGGCTCGGGGCGACTGTTTAACGGCGCATGTGCATTCGCACTCACACACCCTTAGCTGACTAATCACAAATTAATTACTCCAAGCCAAGTTCTGCCCTCTGCTTGTCGGTCCAAATTGGTTAATATAGTGGTGTGTTCTCTAAGGAAAAGATTTAAACTGGCTTCTAGAACATAATAGGCTCTTGCATTAACACGAGTATTTGTTCTAAAGGAGAATTCAGCATAAGGTGGCGCAAGCAGCAGTCTTGAATGAGCCCTGTTCTGTGAAGTTTTAAAAGAATCTCTTAATAAGGCAAGGGGACTCTCATCTCTGAAGCTGTCATACCCCTCAGGGCTCCGAATTAATGGTGCCTACCACATCCTAGTAAAAAAGCCATTGTATCTGCCAGGTCTCCTGTCACAAAAACAATTGATAGGAGGTCTTGCCTTTCTCCTCATTTTCTAGCATCTACAGGCTACATGTGTGGAGTGAAAAGAAAAAAACATGCAAGTTGGAAAGTGTGTAATGTTAATATCTACTGATGAAAATAGCAAGTCAAAGCCCCTGTGGGGCTCCAAACTCCTCCAACTACATCTGTGTGAAAGAGCCCCACACTTGTTCTACAAGTGTAAAAAGAAGTGTTCTATTCTCCCAACAAGATTTCCTGGAGTTAAATTTTAGACAATGAAAGAAAGGCTGTCCCCACCCTCCAGAACCTTAATTTATACTTATATTGTGATCTTCTCACACAAAATTCTGTTTTCCCTTCTTTCTTCCAGAAAGTGTTTGAATTGTCAAGGAAATGTCGTCATTAAAAATTGTGGATTGGACTGGTGGGAATTTATTCCCATATATACAGATGTATGCATGCAAATGAGCAAAGATAAACAGAGGCAGAGTAGAGGTTCATGGCAACATTACTAGTAATCATAAATTAGAAATAATGTAAATATCCCTAATTGGGGACTGATTAAATAAATATGGGACTTCTGTGAAATGGATGTGGCTGCTAAAAAGAATGAATTAGATTCAGAGATGGTTTAGGAACTTTAACACCCTAAACATTGAAAATATAATGATGCTTCCCCAATATGTAATGCCCATTTAAAATAGATTTATACCACAAAACTCAAAATCAAATCAAAATTTGATTTTTAAAATCAAAACAGCTTCTCTCTAGATTGTCTTAGAGTCAGAAAATATCTTGCAACATACTTTGTATAAATTCACCAAAGTTGGGTTGGGGACAGTGGCTCACATCTGTAATCCCCATGCTTTGGTGAAGCTGAAGTGGGAGGATCATTTGAGGCCAGGAGTTCAAGACAAGCCTGTGCGACCTAGAGAGACCCCCATCTCTACAAAAATAAAAAAATAAAAAAAAAACAAAAAACAAAACTTAGCCTGGCATGATCTCGAACTTCTGGCCTCATTCGATCCTCTTGCATAGCTGGGATTACAGGCAAGGGTGCCACTGCCCCTGGCAAGTTTTTCTTTAAATTATTAAATAAATACATGCTTACGATAAAACATGTTTTAAAACAGTATGAAAGGATATAAAGTGAAAAAAAAGACTATCCTTTTCCTTCATGCTCCCCCTAGTCCTGTCCCACTTGTTAGAGTTAACCACCGTTACCAGTTGCTTCCAGGTACCTCTATAAATATTTCTAGGTATTTACAACTAATAATTTAGATATATGTTATCACACCAAACATGATGTCCTGCCTCTGTTGTTTTTATCTTAATAATATATCACACATCATTTCCTACAAACATCTATAGATCTATTGATTGCTGCATTGCTTGACTAGCACATATGGGGAACACTGGCAAAGCAGGGGCAAAAATAAAAGAGAGAGAGAGAGAGAGAAAAAGAGAACAACTTTGGTGAATTTTTTTTCTCTTGAGACATGGTCCCGCTCTGTTGCCCAGGTTAGAGGGCCGTGGCATCATCATAGCTCACTGCAACCTCGGACTCCTGGGCTCAAGCCATCCTCCTGCCTCAGCCATCCAAGTAGCTGGGACTACAAGCACGCACCATGACACCCAGCTAATTTTTAAAAAATTTTTGAGAACCAACTGAGAAACAAGAGATTTAGAAAAACAAAATAACAGAAAATGCACAAAGAACTATTGCAAAATGGGAAGAAACAAATTTAAAAACCCAATTAAAAATGGCAAAGAATGTGAGAAGATTGCATTATGTACATATCATGCATGTTTTGAAAGCCTTAAAAAAAGTCATAGTGCCATAGCAGATGACCTGGCGTGGGAGACATTTCTATGAGTTATTGTTAAGTGAGAAAACCAACATGCATGAAAGTGTGTATACTATGATGTAGTATTTTGCAGAAATATATATTGCAATAAAAATGATTGTGTGTGTAAACATAAAAAAAAAAGAGAGAGAGAAATCGTGTCTCACTATGTTGCTCATGCTGGTCTCGAACTCCTGGCTTCAAGCAATCCTCCAGCCTTGGCCTCCCAAAGTGCCGGGATTACAGGAATAAGCCACTGCGCCTGGCCATTATTATTATTAAATGTTTTTGATCTTTAATACATGCTAGAAGTTATGTTCTCATGGGCAGAGTCTGATTCAATCCTTGGAGCAATTAGACAAGAAGTTTAGAGGTTTGGCTTACAGTCCATGTTCATGTACTAACTAGCCCTGGAACCATTTTAACAGCTATTTTACACTTTGGTTTTCTATAAATTCTGAATATGTTCATCAAACAAGTTGACTTAGTATCCAAGACCCTTCGTGATTGAGATCCTATTCACCTGCAGAAACTTCAGATGGACAGGCCCAGCACAGAGGACTACCCTCAGGACAGGGTAGGGTCACCATCTGGCAGGAAACTTTGTAGCTGGCATTCTTTGGTGGATTTGCCAAGACCCAGACTCAGAAACTTAGTTTGTTGGGGAAACTTCAACTTCACTTCCTCTAAAGCCTGATGTATAAAACCAAAGCATGGGAAATACAGCCGTGATACAGACAAGGTGACTCCTGTTGCATGACCAGTGTGAGCTCCACGTGGGTGATCTATACAGGAAGCCAAGTTTGAGCCAGAAGGTTGTTTGGTGAATGTTGACCCAGAGCTGAGGTTGAGAGGGGAAGTCAGATGTTACGCATTTTTAAGGAACTCTTCCAGAGATCCATCCTTGCCAAAAGGATGGAGCTGACCTTCCCTGGAGAATCAAGCTTAAACACATTCTTTCCTTAGGCATGTTAATACCATGCCTTCCCTAAGGACTGGGTAGCTGTATGGGTCTTTTTAGGGGGACTTTGCTTCACTCTGAATACTCAACATATAAACCCTTTTATAGTTTAGTTCTCAGATAATGGCCTTTTTTTTTGCATTAAAGTCTGTAGAACTGTGCTTCTCAAAAAATCAGTAGTGAAGGCCCATGATTTTTGGCGGAGGAGGCTTTTTTAAAATTGTAAATTGACAATTTATAATTGTATATATCTGTGGGGGATAGAGTGATATTATGAGTTATGAATACAATGTGGAATAATTTAATCAAGCTGGTTAACATATCCATCACCTCAAATATTTAACATTTTTTGTGGTGAGCACATTTGAAATTTATTCCGTTAGCATTTTGAAATGTAGAATACTCTATTATTAACTATATTCACCATGCTGTGCAATAGAAAAAACAAAAAACCATATTCCTCTTGTCTAACTGAGATTTTATACCCTTTGATCATCATCTCCCTATTTCTTCCACCCCACCCCGCTCCAGGCTCTGGCAACTACCATTCTACTCTCTGCTGCTTCTATAAGTTTGATTGTTTTAGATTTCACAAATAAGTGAAAACATGTGATACTGTATTTGTCTTTCTGTGTCTGGCTTATTTCACTTAGTATAATGCTCTCTAATTCTATCTATGTTATCACAAATGACAAAATTTCTTTCTTTTATAAATTTTTTTTAACAATTTCAGAATATTATGGGGATACAAATGTTTGGGTTAGATGGATTGCTTTGCACTGCTTGAGTCAAAGTTGTAAGTGTGCCCATCACCCAGATAGTGTGCATTGTACCCATTAGGTATGATTTCACCCATCCCCTCCACCCTCCTTATTTCTTTTTTAAACCTGAATAGTATACCACAGTTGGATATATACCACATTTTCTTCATCTATTCACCTATTAACGGACATTTAGGTTAATTCTATAACTTGGCTGTTGTGACTAGTACTGCCATGAACATGGGAATGCAGATATCTCTTCAACAAACTGATTTCAGATCTTTTGGGTAAATATCCAGCAGTGGTATTGCTGGATCATATGGTAATTCTATTTTTAGTTTTTTGAGGAACCTCTAAACAATTTTCCATCATGGCTGTTACACTAATTTACATTCCCACCAACAATGTACAGCATTTCCTTTCCTCCATATTATCCCCAATACTTGTTATCTTCTGTCTTTTTGATAATAGCCATTCTGACGGGTGTTAGATGATATCTCATGTGGTTTTCATTTGCATTTCCCTGATGATTAGCAATGTTGAACATTTTTTCATATATCCGATGGCCATTTGTATGTCTTTTTTTGAGAAATGTCTAATCAGATTCCATGATCTCTTTTTTTTTTTTAGAGACAGGCTCTCACTTTGTCACCCATGCTCATATACAGTGGCACAATCATAGCTCACTGCAACCCAGAACTCCTGGGCCAAGCAGTCCTCCCACCTCAGCTCCCCAAGTAGCTGGGATTACAGGCACATACCACCATATCTGGCTAAATAGCTCATCATTAAAATGGGTTTTTTGTTTTCTTGCTATTGAATCATTTGGGCTTCTTATGTATTTTGGACATTAACCCCTTACCAGATGCATGGCTTGCAAATATTTTCTCCCAATCTGTAGGTTGTGTCTGCACACTGTTAGTTGTTTTCTTTGCTGTGCAGATGCTTTTTAGTTTGATGTAATTAATTTGTCTATTTTTGCTTTTGTTGTCTGAGCTTTGGGGATCAAATCCAAAAAGTCATTGCCCAGACCAATGTCATGCAGTTTTTCCCCTGTGTTTTCTTCTAGTAGTTTCATAGTTTCTGGTCTTATGTTTAAGTCTTTAATCCATTCTGAGTTGATTTTTGAATACGGTGTGAGATAAGGGTCCAATTTCATTCTTCTGCATGTGGGTATCTAGTTTTCCCACCACCATTTATTGAAGAGACTATCCTGTTCTTGTTGCATATTCTCGGCACTATTGTTGAAAATCCTAATCCATTGTGAACTGATATGTTTGTTAAATACAATTAATGTCACAATTATGTCAATCTGCTATGAAAGTTTTTACTCTTACTTTCTATAACTACCTTTCTCTGCCTGTTACCATACTGTTGGAGGACCACTGCCATTCCATGAAGCGGCACTGCCCCAAACACGTACTTGGTTGAATTTTAAACTTTTTTTTCAGCAAATGTTTAGGTTTCTCCTTATTTCCTAAATATGCATTAGGCCATTCCCCCTTCTCCTGTAAGCATGAAATTCCTTCTCCTTAATCCTCACTTCTGGAAATCCTGGCAGGCTTTTGAGGGCCAACTTGATTGAGGACTTGACTAACAGCAATTTCTCCTCCTCTGACCAAAGTGGCACTTTGTGTTTCCCATACTATACAAAACTGGAGTTTAGTTTAGGCTTCCCCAAAAGCAGACTGAGTTGGGGATCCAGATGCAGAGTTTATATGAGGGATGATCTCAGGAAACACTGGTAGAAGGAGGGGGGAGGAACGGGAGGAAAAGCAGCTGATAGAGTGTTCCTTATTTTGTAAGTTTCCGCCATGGGCAGAGGGAACTGAAACAGGTTGAGTAACTCAGGAAGTCAGCGAAAATCCTCATCATTATCCTGCCAGAGGGGAAAGATCTGGAGGATTCACAGAGGTGGGATGGCGTCACTCCCCAGTATGTTGCTTGCCAAAGTATTCAAAGTACTCTCAGTGCAAGTGCTGGCAGTCGGAGAGAGTTCTGTGAGGACATACACGTAGGGCATGCACAGCAAACGTGGCACCTGTGTCTTGTATTATGGTTATTGGAGTGTAGACTGCTTGAGGGTAAGGGCTATGAACTGCCTAATTTTACATAAGGGATTGGATAAATATGTGTTTCTAGAATAAATATAAATTTGATCCTAACTATTGTTACCATGAGAAAGAGCAGGTAAGGGATATGGAAATGAGCTTGAGAGGCTTCCATGGTCAACAGATAGTTCTGCTAAAAGAACTTAAAGGGAATAACAAAGAAGTAATAGTGTTCATATATGTGGTTTTCTTACTGAATATCAAGTTAGTAGGACAACAACCTTCACATTTCAGCATGAGTTAGTAAATAGGTTAATTATCACTATTTTTTTTTTTTTTTTGAAGAGAAACTTTGGCTTTCTTGCAATAAAATACAAGTAGGTGATTAAACTGCATATTCCTGGATGAGCTCTCTGAAGCATTGAGTCCTTTCGGGTGCAGATAGAATGCTACTGCTCCAGCTAAAACAGTGCTTCTCAAACTTTACCATGCAGACAGATCATGTAACCATCTTGTAAAAAGGCAGATTCTGATTCAGTAGGTCTTGGGTAGGGCCCATGATTTTTCTTGTTTTTCTACTCACTGACCCTTAGACCGCACTTTGAGAAACAAATAGTAGGGTACTGAATATGAAATGTCCAATTTTTGAATCAAAAGTTTAGTTTATTATATCTCAAACAAGAAGCAGTACAATTAATCACAGTTTGCGTCTAAACTATCAACATAGTTTTGCCATCTTAACGGTAGCTTGTTTATGCCAGCAGTGAAGAAGCCTGGAGACCAAGTGGTGATGAAATCACAAAAGGCGTTTTCCACAGCTTGTTGAGAATTGGATATTTTCTCTTGCAAGAAGTTGTCCAAAGCCTGGAAGACGTGGTAGTCAGTTGGTGCAAGGTCTGGTGAATACGGTGAATGACAGAGGGTTTCCAAGTCCACCGTCTGTAATTTGTGTAGCGTTGTTTGTGCAACATGTGGTCGAGCATTGTCTTGCAAGAGGATGGGCCTATCTCTACTGACCAATCTCAGCTGCTTAATCACAAGCATCCTCATCATTTCATCCAATTGGTTGCAGCAGACATCCACTGTAATCAGTTGACCAGGTTTCAGGAAGCTGTAGTGGATAATACCAGAACTGGACCACCAAACAGACACCATTAGCTTTTTTTTTTTTGATGAATATTCAGTTTGGGACTGTGTTTCAGCACTTCATTTTTAATCCAACCATCATGCTGAACACCTGCGATTGTCAAAAAATCCATTTTTCATTCCATGTAACAATACAGTGACAATACAGTGTAGAAATGGTTCACCTTTATGTCATGACAGCAAAGAAAGGCAAGCTTTGAGACGATTTCTCTTCTGATGCTCATTTAAACCCATCTATACAGCTTTTTTACCTTGCCCATTTGTTTCAAATGGTCCAATATCGTTGGAAGAGTAACATCAAACCTTGCTGCTAATTCATGCATACGTTGAGATGGATTTGCTTCCACTATACCTTTCAGCTCATCATTATCCACCTTGGTCTCAGGTCACCCACATGGCTCATTTTCAAGATTAAAATCACCAGAATGGAACTTCTCAAATCATTGATGCCTGTGCGTTCATTAGCCACATCCTTCCCAAACAGTTCGCTGTCTTTCGAGTGGTCTGAGCTGCATTGGTTTCATGATGGAACTCATATTTGAAAATAACACAAATTTTTGACTTCTCCACGGTTTCATAAAAATTGCTCTAAAAAAATTTGGAAGATAATCACAAGCCAAACTATGCATTTGAAAGAATGAGGATGCACCTTCAGAATAAAAATAAAACAAGAGTTGTCAAAGTGAAATGTCAGAGATATCAACTGTCAAACTTAGTACTTAAGGAAATTGGACATTTCATACTTAATAACCTAATGGAATTAACTGTGTGATCCCTTGGGATACTGGTCCATTGAATGTCTTTGTTGTACAACATCCCAAAAAGCCTCCACTTGACTTCCACTGCTGCGCTGGAGGCAGCTTATACAGGCTCCCAAGAGCCATTTACATTTTCAGGAATTAGCCAAGCCAATTTTTAGCTTGAAATCAGCCCTGGTGGGAGAATTTATATCATAGAAATCAGCAAATGCTATAAGTCAGGGTTTGTGTTTTCCAGAGATCTGGTTTAGCAGCACGCTCCTGCTTTTGCTGCCAATCCTGAGGATCACCCTGCCCTGGCAGGCTGCACCCAGAAGACTGTGAAGATCCTTTGGTCCTTTAGGGTATTAGTGCGGGTGAGAAGATACAGCAGAGGCTAGGAAGACAAAAATCTCTGAGCAGAAATCAAGGAGGAAATACAAAGATAGGTGATTATTATTACTATTATTATTATTATTGTAAGTTATTTCATTCTTGAAAATTTATACTATGAAAATATTTCAACAAAGCAAAACTGTCTATTACAATATTATCTATGAAAATTGGAAGAAATAAATATTATATATCCATTAAACAAGATTATTACTAAGCCTGTAGAAATGGATAAAATATGTATAGATAATGGTAAGTGGAAAAAGGCAGCATACAAACATGGAATTTGTTATTTAACTCCATGGCTTTGTTTCAAAAATGTAGAAACATCATGCATATATAGGAATGAAATAAAAACAAACAAAAATAGTTGTGGTACAGTGCTAGTTTTAGAGGAAATTTAAACATTTTTTCCCAAATATTGTAGCCTATGCAAAATGAAATATAACAAAGCATTTCAATTCATCTCATTATATTTCTTTTCAAATTAAAAAAAGTACATCAAAAGTAAGAACAACCAAAGTCAGGAGAAATATTAATAGTAGTTAACATTTCTTAAGTGTTATATGTGAAAAGCACTATTTTATGTTCTTTATAAGAATTAACTCAGTTAATTCCCACAACAACCCATGGTCGAAGAACTCTTCTTATTGCCATTTTGCAGTTGTAGAAACTGAGGCACATGGAATTTCTAAAATTTTCCCATGGGCCGGGCGGTGGCTCACGCCTGTAATCCTAGCGCTCTGGGAGGCCGGGGCGGGTGGATCGCTCAAGGTCAGGAGTTTGAGACCAGCCTGAGCAAGAGCGAGACCCCGTCTCTACTAAAAAATAGAAAGAAATGATCTGGACAACTAAAAATATATATATAGAGAAAAAATTAGTCAGGCATAGTGGCACATCCCTGTAGTCCCAGCTCCTCGGGAGGCTGAGGCAGAAGGATTGCTTGAGCCCAGGAGTTTGAGGTTGCTGTGAGCTAGGCTGACGCCATGGCACTCACTCTAGGCCGAGCAACAAAGCGAGACTCTATCTCAAAAAAAAAAAAAAAAAAAAATTTTCCCATGAATATATAGTTGGTAAACCACATAGGTTTTAAACCCAAGACTCTTGGGCTCTGAAAATTCTTGAATCTTGATAAAATAGCTTTTGCAAAGTTCTTTAAGAATCAGTAATCTGGCAGGCACAGTGGCTCATGCCTATAATCCTAACACTTTGGGAGGTTGAGGAGAGAGGACTTCTTGAGATCAGGAGATTAGAGATTTCGATCGAGATCAGCCTGAGCAAGAGTGAGACCCCGTCTCTACTAAAAATAGAAAGAAATTATCTGGACAACTAAATATATATATATAAAAAAATTAACTGGGCATGGTGGCGCATGCCTATAGTCCCAGCTACTCAGGAGGCTGAGGCAGGAGGATCACTTGAGCCCAGGAGTTTGAGGTTGCAGTGAGCTATGATGAGGCCACTGCACTCGAGCCCAGGAGAGAGAGTGAGACCCTGATTCAAAAAACAAACAAACAAAAAAGAATCAGTAATCCGTCTGGGGCAAGGAAAGATTCAATCATAATTGTTTGTTTGTTTTAAAGAAATCAATTTTGGCCTGTGAATGAAAAGTGCAAAACTAAAGGCAATTTATAACAGACTCAACAGCCACTCTGTAGTCTTAATCAGTGCAGTGCTAACTGAGATAAGAAGAGGCTTCCTGGTTCTTCCAGCCAAAGAGGAACTACAACCAGAACCTGGATAATCTCCTAGATCTCTCCACTTCATGTTTCTTCCTAGGAGCCAGAAGATATGTCACACAGTTTCAACTTAGGATGTGGCAAAAATCTAACCCGTCTTTGCTCATGCTCTTCATCTGCCAATTGGAATGACTAGTGTGCTGCCAGATTGCCCTCATTGGCTGGGAGAGTGATGTATGATGGTTATTCATTCAACAAACATGTCCTAAAATTTCAAAGTATATGAATTCTAAGAAAATATATGATACAGAATAACCACATATGGTTAAAAAAAAGGGAAAATGTGTGATATAAATATAAGTATATATTAATATAAAGTATAATCCTTTTGATATATAGCTTAATGAGGAATTTTATTCAGTGAAATACCATTAATCTTACTGTGACCAGCACAGAACATCAATTGTCCTGTTGAATATAGCTGGCAAAATTTCTAGCCTTTTTTCTTTAAAAATATAGCATAATGAAAATATATCTAGTGGATACATAAATTACTTTGTACAAACATATTGAAATGAATTAGAAAATATTATGATTGCACTACTTTCATTTTAATATCAAAGGAGTTTTTTCCCCTTCAAAAACCTCAATATTTGATTTCACATATAACCACAAAATTGGAACAAAAAGTAATATTATTATAATAAAGTTGTATTCAAGCATTACAAAATAAAGAGATTTTGCAATTATCTGGTTGCATTTTGCTATCAGCTGATCTAGAAATTCAGGCTAAAAACAAAGTTTAACTGAGTTCAAGTTGGGTTTTGCAAGCAAGCCCTTTACATTTAAAAGCTGTTAAACAGAATTGACCATCTTTGTAACTCTCCAGTTTCAAAATGCAAATAAATGGTCCTCTAGGTGCTCCCTATGTATTGTTATGAACCTACATCCTTTTCACCCCTTTTATAGTTCCTTTTATGGCTATTAATTTTTAATTCTGGAGACATAGTCACTGTGTTTCTGGTTCTCTGGTGGGACATAAATGTGATTTAGATCCTGTTTTATGTATGGTTGGAGTTGACGGTTCTGATTGTATCTATTCCCCAAGAGAAAAATTGCTGGTTCCCACAAGCCCTTCTTTGCTGGTCATAAAACAAATATTAAATAATGGCAATAAGCTATGAACCTACTATAGTGCTCCAATTTTTAATTAAATCATTGCTTATGAAAATGGCTGATGGAATACAGGTTGTATAGGGAACTCGCATGATGTACCTTATGTGTAGACCCCATATATTGCTTGGGCCCTTGGGACCTCCGCGTGCATGTACAGAATATCAACTATTATTTCTTGAGCCATATTTTATAACTTATAGTCCTCTGGTATGTTGATGGGAGCACAGGGGCTACCCAAGCTGTAGTCTCTTGAAATTGGATTTCAGATTCCCAAATAGGACCGGTTTTTGACACTTAAAATAAACAAACCCTATAAATCTGTTACATTTAATATTTTGTGTACCCCCGGCAGCCATTTAATGTGAGGTTTGTGGAGGAGCGAAAAGCTTTTAAAACTTTCATCTCTTCCATTATTTTTAGCAAAGAATCTACAGAAAAGAGCTGGCAGGGCTTAAAAACGCAAGCCTTGGTGACATTCTGGAGCTCATCTAAGTATACTCTATTTTAATCACTGATAATTTTGTTTACAGAAGTATAATCCACTCAGTGCTGTTATTGTCAGTCTTCCACAGATTCTACAAAGATATTAGCTTAAAGTGCACAGGATCTTTCCTAAAAGGCTCCAAGGAAAAATGTTGAAGTAGGTATTCAGATCCAATTACATGTGTGCATGTGCATAACCTTCTGTGCACCCCTCCCCACACACACACACATATATTAAGTCCAATAGAGGCAGTTTGGTGTATCTCTCTAAAACCCTTTTAGGAAACCACTGGATATGTCCCCTCACTCTTCTCAAATCCTCATAATCTATTCCTCCTCCCAAAATTATGTTAAATGTTTTTCTTTGTAGGGGCAAAAATGTTCATAAACATTAATATGTATTTAAGAAATAAGCCAAAGCTAAGTGGTACCACTTAACCAGGGATCTCTGTACTGATTGCGGTTAATATAACGCCAAGTACTCACTTGGTTGATCCTAAATATGCACTTAATTTATATCTATATAATATTAACCCAATTTTGCAGTGAACAGTCACTAGAAGCAGAGGATTCTATTATTCATAGATTCAAATAAATAATTTGCAAAGAGTCATTAAAGAGTGGTCTTCTGTTTAGTGCTGCACCACATTAAATGAATGTGGGATTCAGTCATGAAAAGAAAAAAATCTGTATGCTGTGACTAGCTATGTATCACCCAACCTTTACAAAAGACAGAGAGAGAGCAGGAGGCAAGGGAAAAGGCGGAGGAAGGGAAAAGGCAGGGGAAGGAGGGAGGGAGGGAGAGAAGGAGGGAGAGAGAGGAGGGAGGGATGGAGGAAGGAAGGAAGAAGGAAGGAAAGAAGGAAGGAAGGATGGAAGGAAGGAAGGAACGAAAGAAGGAAGGAAGGAAGGGAGGGAGAGAGGAAGGAAGGAAGGGAGGAAAGAAGGAAGGAAGGAAGGAAGGATGGAAGGAAGGAAGGAAGGAAGGATGGAAGGGAGGGAGATTTTTAATTTAAAATAGAGCTGGATTGGAGGGTGTGATCCAAAGACTGGTCCTGGCAATCTTTATCCATTTACTAACTGTGTGCCAGCTCCCTTTTCTGAACATCGGTTTACTCCCCTGAAAACAGGAATGAAGATGCTCATCTTGCAGGGAACGGAGACTTACGCATAAGCGCTTTGGAAACCATGCACCGACATCGGTCAGTTCAATGTGCTAATTCAACTTCTGTTTCTATTCCATCCCCTGAGTGAAAAGCTTTGTTTTCTCTCTTTCTTTGGATTCTATTTGTGATATTATGGTCTTAAATCATGTCCTAAAGAGATGGTGGCTTTAGGTGAGGCATTAGTCAGATCTTCTACAGGTTAGTGCTTCTCAAACTCCTGTGTCCACACAATCACCAGGAATCTTGTTAAAGTGCGGGTCTAGGTGGGGCCTGAGACCTTTCATGTCTAACCAGTTCCCAGGTAAAGCTGAGGCTTGATAACCCTGCTCGGTTCTTGATAACACTAGGGGCTGCCTCAACATTTCCACACACTGAGCACACATTATTTATTGGATCACAGCACAGAGCTGTAAGTGCTCCTGCTGATGTCATTCGGGTTTTTTCCATGGTGATAAATACATCCTCTGGGAACGATCACAGCCAACAAAGAGGACTGTAAACTGAATGACAGGGTGAGGCGAGTAG
This sequence comes from Propithecus coquereli, assembly GCF_000956105.1. Lineage (NCBI taxonomy): Eukaryota > Metazoa > Chordata > Mammalia > Primates > Indriidae > Propithecus > Propithecus coquereli. The sequence continues at coordinate 1,380,545 of NW_012149052.1, forward strand.
GGAGGAGAGTGATCCGTGGGAGTATCTGCTGCTTCTCCTCCTCTCTTGGCTGTCACTCATGATGAATGGCTCTATGCAGAAAGGCTGGACTCAACCACAGTGGTGACTTGCAATTAAACTCCCCATGCATTTTTTGCGTGCCCTTCATTAGCATACTGTCCATAATACGTACCACAATTAGGGTCCATAATACATATCAGATCAAGGTGGAGACAAACCTTCATTTTGGTAGATTGTTACAAGCATAAGGGTCTATCTCTTTTATTAGGGAATTTAATTTTATATCTTAAAGCATAAGTTTTGGCTTTATAACATCAAGATGAAGCAATATAAGAAATACGAATAACTAAGTTAGAATGAAAAGCACAGAGACAAGCCTATCTTCACTAAAGTCACTTATGCACTATAGTCTCCATTCTTTTATCAATCCATTCATCCAACAAATATTTACCGAGTCCCCACAACATGCCAGATATTGTTTGGGCCTCTAGGATAAAGCATTGAACAAAACAGTCCCCCTGCCCTGATAGAGCTTACAGTTTGTATAACAAGTAAAGATCTATTTCTGCCACATAGGGAGGAAAAAGATACGGCAAAGCAAGGAAGAGAGAGCAGATGTGGGAGTTCTGTGTCATATGGCGGGGGAGAGATGGTGTGGTAAGGGGCAGAGAAGACTTACAGGAAGTAAGAACAGGGTATATGGATACATAGCTAAAGAGACAATCAGGCAAAGAGAAAGAGAGGAATCAAAAACAACAAAATGAGGCCAGGCGCGGTGGCTCACGCCTGTAATCCTAGCACTCTGGGAGGCCGAGGCAGGTGGCATTGCTCAAGGTCAGGAGTTCGAGACCAAGCCTGAGCAAGAGAGAGACCCTGTCTCTACTAAAAATAGAAAGAAATTATCTGGACAACTGAAAAAATATATATAGAAAAAATTAGCCGGGCATGGTGGCACATGCCTGTAGTCCCAGCTACTCGGGAGGCTGAGGCAGAAGGATTGCTTGAGCCTAGGAGTTTGAGGTTGCTGTGAGCTAGGCTGAAGCCACGGCACTGTAGCCTGGGCAACAGAGTGAGACTCTGTCTCGAAAAAAAAATAAAAATAGAAAACAATAAAATGTTTGCCCTGAGCAATTGTAAAAATCAATTTGCCATTTTATTATAAGGACTGTATGTAAGCAAAAATGAACCAAGTATTAAAATATTCTGGGCACCATTCTACTAAACTCAATTTTAAATTCCATTTTAAACTGATAGGGGAAAAAGGAAAAAAATAAAATGGGGTACAAAAATCTGACAAATAAGCAATCCTCTTTAAAATATATGCCAATAAGCAAGAGCG
>NW_012149052.1:1382238-1418476 GCF_000956105.1 Propithecus coquereli
AAAAAAAAAAAAAGAACCACTATTTATTTATTTATTTTTGAAACAGGGACTCGCTCTGTCACCCAAGCTACAGTGCAGTGGCATGATCATAGCTCACTGCAACCTCAAACTTCTAGGCTCAAGCAATCCTCCCAACACGGCCTCCCAAAGTGCTGGGATTACAGGTGTGAACCACCATGCCTGGCCTATTTATTTATTTTAGAACATCTGTTAATGAGCAATAACACATCAACAGTTCAAAACAACATATCAAAAAAGTCAAAAATAAAGATCATCTCAATAGATTCAGAAAAACCTTTTTATAAATCTCAACTTCTGCTTTCAGCAACATGGAGTAAACATACTTTTCCCTATTCTTCCCACTATGTACAACTAAAAACCCTGGATATTATATATTAAATAAACATAAGAAGACTCTGAAAGGTGAAGAGAAGAAGGCAGACTGCCTAGGGATCTTGGGATCCAAGGAATGACATGGGTTGTCTTTCTGCCTTATACATCCCAGACTTAGAGGTGGAGAAGATTGTAACCCAAAAACACCAATGCGAACAGTCAAAAAAAAAGCCCAACAAAGGCTGCACTCTCCAGCCAAAGGAAGAGGAAAGGGGTAGCCTAGCAAAACAGAAAACTTTTAATTAATAACCACTTTACTCCAACCAAGCACCAAAGGAAAGACTATGACCCATCCCTACCCCCACCAGCAAAAACTGAGTGGGGAGCCTAAATTACCACCCTTGAGAGGCTGTGACAAGGCACGTCAACACCCCACCATAACGACATCAGAGAAGGCCAAATAGGGAGCTGGGAATTCCATCCCCACAGGCTAGAACAAGGCCTTCCCCACACCTCTGCTACGTCAGTGGAAAGCAAGTAGGAAGCCTGGACTTGCACCTCTAAACGGCACCTCTACATGTTATAATTAAGCTTCTGGAAATTAAAGACTAAAAAAAAAAAAAAAGTCTTGAAAGCATCCAGAGAAAAACAACAGCATATCCGCAGAGGAAAACCGATGAGAATTACAGCATATTCCTCTTCAGAAAGCATGGAGGCCAGAAGAAAGTGATACAAGTTCAGTATCCCTTATCCAAAATGCCTGGGATAAGAAATATTTCAGGTTTCGGATTTTTTCGGATTTTTTCTTCAGATTTTGGAATATTTGCAAATACCTGATGAGATATCTTGGGAAGGAGATCCAAGTATAAATACAAAATTTATGTGTATTTCTTATATACCTTATACACATAGCCTGAAGATAATTTTGTACAATATTTTAATAATTTTGTGCATAAAGCAAAGTTTTGACTGCAACCCATCACATGAAGTCAAATGTGGAATATCCCATTTGTGGAGTCATGTCAGCACTCAAAAAGTTTCTGATTTTAAAGCATTTCAGATTTGGGATTTTTGGATTAGGGATGCTCAACCTGTATAACATTTTTTAGGTGTGAAAGAAAAGAACCATCAATCCAGAAACCTATAGCCTGTGAAAATATCCTTTAAGAATAATAGGGAAATCAAGACATTTTTAGATGAAGGAAAACTAAGAAAATCTAACATCAGCAGACCAATTATTAAAAAAAAAGGCTATAGGAAATTCTCTAAACAGAAAAAAAATCAAAGAAGAAAACTTGGAACATCAGTAAGAGAAAAAGAAAAGAGTAAGAAAAATATGAGTAAAGACAATAGACTTTCCTTTTCCTCTTGAGTTTTCCAAATTATGGTTGAAGCAAAATTTATAATATGATCTGATGTGGTTCTTCAAATGTAATGATATAGGCGGGTTTGAAATTAAATCATGGGAAAAGATAAATTATGTAACTATTAATCAAAGGAAAGCAGAAGTGACTATATTAATATCAGATAAACTAGATTTCAAAGGAGAGAAAATTACCAGAGACAGGAAGAGACATTATATAATGTTAAAAGAACCAATCTTCCAAGAATATAATATCAATCCTAAATGTACATGTACCGAAAACAGAGCCCTAATATATGTGAAGCAAAAACTAATAGAACTGAAAGAGAAATAGACAAATCCATGATTATAATTTTATAATTATTTATCATATATAAATATAATATAAAAATACATATATATACTTATAACTCTAATTTCTTATTATAGAGACTTCAACATCCTTTTCTCAACAACTGACAGAACAACTAGATTGAAAATCAGCAAGGATAAAGAACTCAACACCATCAACCAATAGGAGCTAACCAACACTTACAGAATATTCCACCTAACAACAGCAGGATACACAGTCTTCTCCATTGCCCATGGAAAATATACCAAGATATATCATATCCTGGGCCATAGAACAAACCTCAACAAATGTAAAGGAATGTAAATAATAGAGTGTTTTCTCCAATCACAATAGAATCCAACTGTTAATATAATAATCAATAAGATAAAGATAATAGACATTCTCCAAACACTTAGCAACTAAACAATATGCTGCTAAATAATTCACAGGTCAAAGAGGAAGTCTCAAGGAAAATTTAAAAATATGTAAAAATGAATGAAAATCAAAATACAATGTACCAAAAAGACACAAGTAAAGCATGCTGAGAGGGAAATTTACAGCACTAAATTCATACATTAGAAAAAGGGGGCTGGATGTGGTGGCTCACACCTGTAACCCTAGCACTTTGGGAGGCCAAGATAGGTGGGAGGATCCCTTGAGCCCAGGAGTTTGAGACCAGCCTGGGCAACATAGCAAGACTCCATCTCTATTAAAGAAACAGAAAAACTAGCTGGGCAGGGTGGTGTGTGCCTATAGTCCCAGCTGCTGAGGAGGCTGAAGCGAGAGGATTGCTTGAGCCCACAAGTTCAAGGCTGCAGTGAGCCATGACAATACCCCTGTACTCTAGCCCAGGCAATAGAGTGAGACCCTGTCTCCAAAAAACAAACAAGCAGACAAACAAAAAACTAAAGAAAAGAAAAAAGGAAAAGTCTCAAATCAATGATAGAAGCTCTCACCTAAAAAGCAAAGAAAATGATGAGCAAAGCAGAAAGAAGAAAATATTAAAGAACAGAAATCAATGAAATTTAAAACAGTAAACAGTAGAGTAAATCAGTGAAACAGAGAACTGATTCTTTGAAAAGATCAGGAATATTAACAAACCTTTAACAAGACTGACCAAAAATAAAAAGCCAGAGGAGACAAAATTTACCAGCATTGGGAAGTAAGAAGGGGATATCACTATAGACCCTACAAACTTCAAAGAGACACTATGAAAAACTCTACACATGTAAGTTTGACAACTTAAACAAAACCAAAAGGACCAATTTCTGGATGAACACAAACTACCAAAAATCACCCAATTTGAAAAAGGTTATTTGAACAGCCTTATAACTATTAACAAACTTGAATTTTTTAATTTAAATACTCCCCTAAAGAAATCTCCAGACCCCAGTGGTTTCCCTGGAGAATTCTGCCAAGTATCTAAAGAAGAATTAACACTAATTCTAAACATTCTCGTCCAGAAAATAGGAGGATTCACTTCCCAATGCATGAGGCTAGTAATACCCTGCCAAAGACAAAACAAAAAAGAAAACTACAGACCAGTATTTCTCACGGTTATAGATGTAAAAACCATTAACAAAACATTATCAAATAGAGTTCAGCAGTATATGAAAAGAATGATGCAATAGGACCAAGTGGGGTTTATTCCACAGATGTAAGGCTGGTTCAATATGCAAAAAGCTATCAATGTGACAGTGATATTATGAGATACATACATAGGTTTTTGTCCACAGTTCCTGGTTTATAATTCCCATAGCCCTTGTTAGTTCCTAAGTGACCAAAACAATAAGCATATCTTTTGTTAAAGTATTTGGTCTCTTGTCCTCAGTTCCTGGAGAAGCTTTGGAATAGCTTCAGAGTAATAAAGGTGAGAAACAGTCTTTGGTTATGATGTTGGGGAGCTTTAGGCCTCAGAAGCAGGCCTCAGAAAGCAGAATCTCTCTCTCTGACCTTATTCTGCCCTGCTTTCACCTGCTGCTTTTCTCCCCAAGGCAGGCCATAGAAACTAAAAATATAATTTCCCCCCACCTCTCTGTCTTAGAGCTGGCCATAAAGAAAATCTCTGACCTACCTTGTCTAATTGACCTTGGAGGTCATCAGACCCCCATTTCAGAAGGTGTTCTGCCTCATACCCAGGAGGAAGGAGTGCTACACAGAGAGGCCAAGAAGAATCTGAATAGACAGGCCTTGCTGGGTTCCCCCACTCAGTCCATTAGTATTAGATCATACCCTTTTGTCCAGTCACATTTCTTCATCATTGTCCATGCTTCAATCATGCCTATCCAATGAAGTCTCCATAGAAGGCCAAAGAGGACAGGGAACAGAGAGCTTCCAGATAGCTAAACACATAGAGGTTCCTGGAGGGTGGTACACTAAGGAAGGGATGGAAGCTTTGTGTCCCTTTCTCCATACCATGCCCTGTGTATCTCTTCATCTGTACCGTTTGTAATATCCTTTGTTTAAAAAAATAGTAAATATCAGTTCTATGAGTCACTCTAGCAAATTAATTGAACCCAAGAAGGTGGTCATGGGAACTTCAATCTATACCCACTCCATCAGAAGCACAGGTAAAACAACCTGTGGCTTGTGACTGGTGTTGGAAGTGAGGGTCAGTCTTGTGAGACTGTGCTCTCATCCTGTGGGATCTGACACTATCTCCAGGTAGATAATGTCAAAATTGAACTGAGTCGGAGGACACCCAGCTGGTTTCCATGCAGAATTGATTGCTTGCTTCCTGGTATGGAGAAATCCCCACACATCTGATGTCAAAAGCCTGTTCTGAGAGTATAGTGGGAGAAACTGAGTTTGTCTGTTCCACACAGTAACCCACTATGTTAGGCTAAAGAAGAAAAATCACATACTTACATCAATCAATACAGAAAAGGAATTCAACAAAGTTCAACACACATTCTTGATTGAAAAAAAAAAAACTCCCAGAAAAACTGAAAGAGAAGAGAAATTCCTTAACTTGATAAAAAACTGTCTATGGAAAACATATAGTTAGTATTTGACTTAATAGTGGAAGATCGAATTCATTCCCCCCAAGATCAAAACAAAACTATGATGTTTGCCTGCCCTCACTATTCTTATTCAACATAGAGATGGACATTATAGCCAGTGTAATAAGACAAGAAAAAGAAATAAATGGCATTCAGATCAGAAAGGAAGAGGCAAAACTGTCCCTATTTACAGATAACATGATTTGTGTGTATAGAAAATCCCAAGAAATTTACAAAAATTAAAAAATAAAATAGAACCCTCCTATTACTAATAAGTGACTTCAGCAAGATCTCAGGATATAAGATTGCTATGGTTTGGATATTTGTCCCCCGAAACCTTATGTTGACATTTGATCCCAATGTTGGAGGTGGAGCCTAATGGGAGGTGTTGGATCATGTGGGTATACCCCTCATGAACAGATTGATGCCCTCCCTGGAGTGGGAGGGGGTTGGGGGCGGTGAATTCTCACCCTATTAGTTCCTGAAACAGTGGGTTGTTAAGAAGAGCCTGGCAACTTCCCTCTCCCTCTCTTGCTTCCTCTTTCATCATGTGATCTCAGCACACACCAGCTCCCTTTCACCTGCCATGAGTGGAAAAAACCTGTGGCCCTTGCCAGATGCAGATGCCCGATCTTGAACTTTTCCAGACCTCAGAATCATGAGCCAAATAAACCCTTTTTCTTTATAACTTATTCAATGATCCTCCAGGCTCAGCCTCCTAAAGTGCTAGGATTACAGATAGGAGCCACCACACCCAGCTAAGTCTTTATCATATATTAATTTCTTATACATTTTTGGGGCTCGGAAAATGATACCTCAAAATATGGTTCTTTGGCATGCTGAGCAGTTTGCATTAAAAGAAATTGTAAGACCTTAGAAGCTGTCTCGGAACCAAGGACTATTTAACTTCTCTTGTTTCTCCCTCCCAAGTGCAGAGAGAGCTCTCTCTGGAATTTCCTTATCTGACTGAGGAAATTTCTTTCTAAAAGAAATGCAATTATCTTAAACTCCCTCCATAGAAATCTCTTAAATAACCAGTAAAGATTAACCACAGAAAAAGAGAAGAGACCAAAAATTGTTACCATGGCCAGACAGACTTTTTATCTATTTTTCTGAGGGTAGCTCTGAGAGATTACCTGACAGACTTTATCTGCATGATAAGACAACCGTTGTTGGCAGTGTAGTTCTGTCCTTCACCTTCCTGTAACTTGCCAGTCTCATTCAGTTTCTCAAGAGAATCATTTACAAACTATTATCTGCTCTCTGGGCCCATTCATTTCTTCTGACAATTGTTTACTACCCACCACCACTGCCTACATCCCCCATTTTCCTCTCCCCTATGAAGAGGGTGCTATTTAAACTTCAGCCATATATTTTGTATGGTTTCCATGGCTATGCATGTTAACAAATTTGTATGCCTTTTTTCCCGTTAATCTGTCTACTGTCAGTTCATTTCAGCAGACTCAAACCTTCAGAGGGGGAGGGAAAAATTCCCTTAATCTCTATAATGGGGTATATTTCTCAGTTAGTTTTTCTTTACCAGTGATCTGTTCTTAGATACCGGGTTGTTTCCAGGGTGGAGTCTAATTCATTCTCCCATCTATTCCGCATCTCTAGTTTTGTTCTGGTGGACCAGCTCATCATCAGCCCAGTGCTTTGCATCTAGAATTTCATCACTACAGGCTATCCATGTCTAAAGTGTCCATGATTTTTAAATACTCACATTAAATGTCATTATTAATTAAGCCTCTCTTTCTCAGGGAAAATGGTTTTAAAGCACAGAGCTAATATTTGAACCTGTAGAAGTTAAAGTAGATTCTACAGCAAACTAAAAAGCTTCGGCACAGCAAAGTAAAAATTAACAAAATGCAAAGGCAACCAAATGGGAGAAAATGTTTCCAAATCACATATCTGATAGGGAGTTAATATCCAAAATATATAAGGGAAAAATACAACTCAATAGCAAAAAAATTTAAAAAAAATATTTAAAAATGGTCAAAGGACATAAACACTTTTCCAAAGAAGACATACAAATGCCAGTGGGTATATGAAAAGGTGCTCAACATCACTGATCATCAGAGAAAAGCAAATCAAAATCACAATAAGATCATCTCACACCTGTTAGGATAGATGCAAATCAAAATCATAATAAGATAACACCTCACACATGTTAGGAGAACTAGTATCAAAAAGACAAGAGATAACAAGTGTTAATGAGGGTGTGGAGAAAAAAAGAACTCTTGTACACTGTTCGCAGGAATGTAAATTGGCACAGCAGTTATAGAAAACAGCATGGAGGTTTTCCAAAAATTAAGTATGGAACTACCATGTGATCTAGCAAGCCCATTGCTAGGTATATCCAAAGAAAATGGAATCATTACCTTGAAGAGATATCTGTACTTCCATGTTCATCGCAACCTTACTCATAATAGCCAAGATATGGAGGCAACACAAGTGTCTGACAGTGGATGAATGGATAAAGAAAATGTGGTACATATACACAATGAAATATTATTTAGTTATAAAAAAGAAGGAAATCTTGCCATTTGTGATAACATGAATGAACCTGAAGGACATTATGCTAAGTGAAATAAGCCAGACACAGAAAGACAAATACTGTATGATCTCACTTATATGTGGAATCTAAGAACATCAAACCCTGGTACAAAGAAATTGTACAAAGAAATTTGAGGAGTAAAAATAATAAAAATTCTAAAGTCAAACGTAGAAACGGAGAGTAGAACAGTGGTTTCCAGGGGTTGGGGGGTGGTAGAACTGGGAAGATGTTGATCAAAGGGTAGAAACTTTCAGTTATAAGGTGAAAGAGTTCTGGGGATCTAATATACAGCATGAGTGGCAATGATTTGTTAATTAAATCACGATCATTATAAAATACATACACATATCAAGTCATCATGTTGCACACCTTGAATATATACAACTTTTGTTAATTAAATATTTTAAAATAAAAATAAACAAAAAAAGAAAGTCAATGCCAAATAAGTTACAGTTTTAGCAAAGAAATTGAAAAGGTCCTGTTTAACTTGGTTGCCTTTTACTGGTGGCAGTTTTTTTGTAATTTTGTTCCAAAACAAAGAGAATTTGGGGAGGGTTCTTTTTTTACTGTATTAGTTTTTGTCACAACCTACACATAATATTAAACAATCAGATGATCAAACTATCAGTTCATCCTTTTCTAGGTTCCGTATGACCTCTTCAAAGATTATTAAACCAGTTTTAGAGAAATTGCAAATAAGTTTTTGTTTTACTACTATCTTTTACTCAATGTTCATCCTCAATGTTTTTCCAAACTTGAAGACATTCTTCTTGTCCCACACTTAGAAAATCTGATTTTATGGTGGGTCAACAGTATAATATCTTTTCAATAGCTGGCAACAGTGATAATTATCTTGCAGGCACTAGTCTCAGGAGGCTGGCTCCTCCATTCCATAAAGTCAAAAATATCATTAAGTGCTTCTTAAGGTTTTGAGGAAAATGGCAAGTAACCAAAAGCTGTCATTATGAAAGCCTCAATATTAGAAGCAAGAAAATCACACCCCTTTTTAGCAGTGTTGTGTCAAAGTGTGTAGGCCCTTTAGCAGCTAAGAGCTCTTTGTTTTCTCTGGTGAGAGGTTTATAGACTGAACAGAATTTGCCAAAATATACATTTGCACTATCTACCAAATATGCTGATGAATGAGCAAAGCCTAGTTTGTATTTGAATAAGATATAATCAATCTTTTATTTAATGTTCTCTGCAGTTTTATTAAAATCTTCACAGAAAAAAACAAAAGATGATTTGAAACTACATTTTCAAATAAAAGTACCTAAAAGCTAGGGGGAACATACTTTGTTGTCATTTAACACATTCATCTAGAATTTATGATAATATTAGCAATTATATAAGGATTTAGAGGTTTTTTTTTACATTTGCCTGGCCAGTTGTCTCAAGATTATTTATTGGTCAATACATATTTTCCCAACTCTGATGGCGTTGTACTTGTCAATTTAGCAAAGTTGGAATGGTGAATTGTGCTTCCCATTACCTTTTCATCAAAAAAAGAGAGACTCTTCCAATTTTTTAATTATTAAGCATTCAAAGATATAGACTACACAGCATTAAATCAGACTTTATCCTGAAATGAGAATAAAAGTTAGCGAAATTCTAATTTTTATTCTAATAGGAAAAAAGAAAAAATCAACTAAGAAAGAAAGTTTTGCCATTTAAATCCTTGAAACTCAAGTTGGAATGCCAATCTAAGCTTTTTACTTGTTATAGATTTACCTTTATTAATATTCTACACAGTCTACTCCTAGTTATGTATGTTAATTTATTTAGGACTTCACCATGTTTTCTTGCCTTTGGTACATAAGCCATTTCAGTACTTACTAGCTCCTACTACAAAGAATTTAGAGAAGAATGGAAAGGATCTGAAAAAAGGAGACCATGCATGGAACCACAGGTGAAAAAAAGATCAGTTGTAACACAGTCTGCCATGTAGTAGAGGCTCCTTTTTTTTTTTATTTTATATTTTTTTATCTGCTCAAATAAGCCAGGTGAATAGAAGCTCCATATTTACTAGTTCTGTTCACTTCCTTGTATTTAGAGGAAAGATTTGGTGTTTAGAGAAGTTGAAAATGATGGATAATGAAAAATTCTAGTTTGTCTCTGGCTTTTGATTTTCTATTTCCTCTTTGTTTTGCATGATTTGGGGCACACCTGAGGTTAAAACATTAAATTTATTTCCAAAGCTACTAGTTTATCATCAATATGGAGAGAGATCTGTGCATGCGTTGGTTCAAGTGATGTAATTGTCACTTTCATCAAAGGAATTGCCTCTCATTAGATTTAGTTTCATTCCCGAATAAGACATCATCATAAAGATGACATAGGATTCATTTCAAAAGATCAGACCTATTAAATCAGTACTGGAGACTGCTAGAAGATATAATTTTTAAGTACATTAAACACTCTTAAACACATGACCCTTCTTCCGCCAGATACCTCTGAGAAAATGTAATTAAAATGCAGTCTGTTTTGTAGTATTTTTTTTAAAGAAAAAAACTCATCAAATCTTTACAACATTAGAATATTGCATACCACAAGTGTTTGACTTTATTCCGCTGGATTCAACAATAAGTGCATAGTACTTATCTCCGCTTATAATGGAGAATCTGAGATGTGTGAAGACATGCTTCAAATGATGAAGAAAATGTAAATGCATCTAGTTTAAGGGGAAATAGACTATCTGCTAATTGCTTCAAGAATTGAGTGATTTGGAAGACCTCAGGAGAGGGTTCATTTTTCTGATTTGCATACACTTCGCTCATGCTACCTGGCTTACTACAAATGCCTTGATGATGTTGCACGCGGAGTGTTCCTCATCAACACTAGCAACTGAGAAGGATCTTGTGGCTCTGGGGACCAGAGAGATTCTTCCCTCTGAAGAAGCTGCCCTTCATTGATATCCAGCCCTTAGGAGGGCAGACTTCATGTTTGATAAATGATCTGATTTTCTTATAGTCTATTGCTACTATTATTATTATTTTTGCTAGTACTATTGCCCAAAATTAAATGTCTTATTTTTCATGAGATTATTAGTTAATGTAGCACTTTCAGCTCTCATAGTCTCTCTTAGACAGTCTAATAAAGAGGGCAGAAAAATAAGTACTATTATTTTTATTTCCTTTCAGAGCTCTGAATACTTGGTAATGTAAATAATCAAGGACTCTTAAAACCACAAAATCAAATGCAGAAATAGTTTACAGCCTGCCTTATATGCAGGTGAAGAGTACAAACTCCCTTGAGGAAGATAAATGGAGTAGAAAAGGAGGACAGAGGAGGATAGAAATGGTGAGAACATATCCGCAGAGAATGGGGACATAGGGGGATTGCAGAGGAGAAGAGAATAAAATGAAGATGGAGAAAAAATTAAAAGAAGAGGGAATAAAGTGGGGACAGAAATAAGGATAAAGCAGAAGAAAAGGGAGAGAAAGTAACTAGATGAGTGGAGAGGACATAAAGAAAGAAAAGAAAACTAAAAAGGAAGAGCTATATAAAATAATATAATATAATATTGATTGAACATTATATCACTTTTAAGAAACTCAACAACAAAAACCTCCATATTTACCACAATTTATACAGCCTGCAATGAAAATCTAAGCCTACATTCTAATGCATGATTTTTTTTACCTTGCTAGACCTGTGTCTTCCATTCGAGGATATTAACAATGCTTGAGAGAATTAAACTAGTTCCTTTCATAGGAGACAAAAAATATTTTTAAATAATACCTCAAAGTACTAGCTTCTAGATATACATGAGGATAATCAAAATGTTAGGATTTTTCATTTGTCTTGAATACACAACCATGATTTGAAACAGTAGAAAGGGATGCAAAGCATGTCAAGGATAAAATGCACTTTAAAAATTAAAAGATTCATAAGGTTAACTTTCATTTCAGAGAAATCTCTTATTAATAAATATGAATGTAAAAATGAATAAAATATCAGGTCATAGGCAAATCATCCTGTTTTCATGAACCTTGATCATATAATAGAAGTTACATTTGTTACTGAAATGTGAATGAAGATGGAATTCAAGATAAGGTATTAATCATAATTAGAATGACTATGACAGGTCTGTGGTGACAAATTCTTAACAAGTAGTAAGAATGCTTATTCATAACAAACCTCTTAATTCATTAAATTCTTCATTAAAAGGGTAACCTCTTAATAAGTTCAACGTAAAGTTGGTATAACATGCTATTTGCATTTTCTCTCTTTTTATTTCCATTTTAGGGGTGTATTGTTAACAAATTGAGATAAATCATTTAAAACATATAATTACTTGGATATAGTCGCATAGTAATTCCCTAAGCAATTGCACGGTTATAAGTTGTCAGTGTGCATATTAATTTATCATGCCCACCAGCCTCATCTTCATTGATTTGCTACTAGCTGTTAGAAAAACAGATTAAGAAGCACATGCTGCCCTTCTCTGAAAGTTTCATTGAGTCACAAGTAGGGCAAACACTGCTTTCCAATTAGAATCCTGCTGTTTGCCAGGACTTGACAATGACTAATTACAGTCCTAAATGACTTATTATGTTTGAATGCATGATTATTTATAAATACATTTTAAGAGCTGCATCAAAGAATCATTCTTGGTTTAAATATGAAAGGCTACTTTTATGCAAAAGGCAAAGACCTGTTGAACACCTTGAAGTCAAAGGAAAAAAGACATTTTAATATTAATGTCAGAGTTAGCTTAGGCAACCATTACCTTAAAAGGGAAAAATAGTAAGCAGTTTACGATAATGAAGTTGGAAGAGGATAAAATATTAGATTTAAATCTCAGCTCTACTAACTATAAAACTTATCACTGTAGCATCTTTAGAGAGGTTAGCTGTTCTTAAAATATATAATTACCTTCCTAGGGTCATTGTGAGAATTAAACAGTTAAAACACATACAGCACATTGACCAGTACCTGGGACAGAGTAAGCACTCAATGAATTGTAGTTTTCATTGTGATTCTGTGCCTGAGTGACAGTAACAATCATGAACTATATGGCAGGTCCTGACAGTGTAATGCTGGAGTACGGTTTTGGATACATAACCAATTTTTGAATTTTTGAAACATTTTAGGGAATTCACTAATTATTCATTGATCAGCTTCTGTGAGTTGGGCACTGTGGTAGGCTTGGGAAACAAGATGAATACCATGCATGACCACTGAATTGGTTCCACTGTACTGTAAGTCAAACAGATGATGAAAGTAGAGCAAAGTGGAGTTACAAGTTGTTTTGTCAAAAAACTACTTTTGAACTTTAAAAATTTAAAAATATTTAAAACATGTATAAAAGTAGAGAAACTTTTGTGTTAAACACCACGTTTGCACACCAGGTTTAGCAAGTCTTAGCTTTTTGTACATTTTTTCATGCACTCATGTGGCAGACAGACCTAAGGTGGCCCCAGTGATTTCCTGCCTTGTGTCTAAGCCTTTGTGTAATCCCATCCCCTGAGTGCAGGCAGGAGCTGTGATTTGCATCTAATAAATCATATATGCCAAAGGGATGGACTAACACCCCTGTGATTACTGTATGTTATATAAGACTCTGTCCTAGCAGACTAAAGTGACTGAGTTTCCTTGCTGGCTTGATGGAGTAAGCAGTCATTGGAAGGAGGCCTCCATGGTGAGGGACTTCAGTCAGCTTCTAGAATTTGAAAGCAACCTCCAACTAGCATTTAGGAAAATGCTGGGGCCCTCAGTCATATAGCCACAGGGAAATATGTTGTGGCAAGAGCTGAATGAGCTTGGAAGCGCATGCTTCCCCAGTTGACCTTACAGATGAGAACACAGCCCATCTGATACCATAATTGTAGTCTTGTGAGACCCAGAACAAAAAGCCCATGGAAACTGTGACTTAATAAATATGTATTGTCATACGTCACTAAGTTTGTGATAATTTGTTACATAGCAATAGAACTCTAATACAACTTCTAACGATATTACAAATGCCTCAAAAAACAATGTGGTTCTTAACTTGGTTGCACATTAAAAAAAAATTAGAACTGCAAAAGAGAGGGTACACCCCTCTTGCCTTTAAAAAGGGAAAGATTTACATAACCCTCAAAAAAATGTATCAGTATCATGAGAAAAGGCCTAAAACCTTTCCAAGCGATCATTCAAGTGTTTAATATATCTTGCTGGCATATAGATTGTCATGCTATCTAATCTATAGGTTAAAACCTATCTCATTGTATCCCAGGATGTTTTTAAATACCCACATCAAATATTAATAGCTTTTTTCTAATCTATAATGCACATGTTCTGCAATCATTTTTTTCAACTATTTCAATCATTTTGTTATTTAGGATTAAGAATTCTGATTATTTTAACCTTTCCTTTTTCTTTTTTTTATGATCTTACCCATTCTTCTCTGGAGGTTCCTATATTGGGCATCTTCTTTTCTTTGACCTTCCAGATTCACTCTCTGTTCTCCATTCAGATTCATAGCAATGGGTGGCCTTTCCCAGTAATAACTATTTCAATTTCTTTAGCTCTTTCTTTTAATATTTCAGCCTTTAGTTACTATCCATTGACATCTTACAATGAAAGATGAGATTTTGATTCTCTTATATCCTATTGCCACATACACATACATATATGTACTTTGACCCCTTATCAAACAAATACCATATTAACCCTGTTTTTCTTAGATAAATGTTTCAGTGTTTATATAATCATAGCTATATTCATATTATTCACAGTTGAGTACATCAAATACCGTGATCACCCTTCCTATCTTATATACTTTTTTCCCCTTGGAATTAATGATTGCCTCATTTTTCTGTCCATATTTTGCTCCT
Source organism: Propithecus coquereli (assembly GCF_000956105.1). Classification (NCBI taxonomy): domain Eukaryota; kingdom Metazoa; phylum Chordata; class Mammalia; order Primates; family Indriidae; genus Propithecus; species Propithecus coquereli. Next base: position 1,396,643 of record NW_012149052.1, read on the forward strand.
ATCTATGAATCAACCACCCAACTCTTTAAGGGAAGAAAAATCTTTTGATATGTTCAAGTATCTCAAATATATATCATTCATATTTTTTTCTGGGACACTTCCCTTCTAGAGCGCACCTTCCTCCTGCTCTATTCTGACTGCTACACAGCCCGCTCTCTTGGCCTACTGCACAGCCATCATCCTGGGGATCTTCTTGCATCACAATTCTAGGGATTCCTTTTACCCTTCTGTGTCCTTTATCCCCCGTTTTTGGATCTTATACTGTTTCTTTCTCGATTTACTTTCTTGTTTTAGTGGAATACATCCTCCAGGAGCTTTCTGAGGAATGGTGTATAGGAATATAGTTGGGGAGATGTTAAATATTTGCAACACTTTCATTTTCTGGATAGTTTTCCTGGGTATTGAAATCTAAGTTGGAAACATTTTTACTCAGAATTTTGAAAACATTGTCCCATTGTCTTCTCATTTTCAGTGTTATAGTTGTGAAATCCAATGCCGTTCTATTAATCTTTTGTGAAATATTTTTGTTTGCTTACATTTAAAAGCTTTCAGAATCTTCTTCCTCCAATGTATTGAGGTTTCACAATCATGTGTCTTGAAGTAAGATATGTGAGTCTTTTTTCATTTGTTGTGCTGAATCTTCAATAGACTTTTTGATCTAGACTTATGTTCTCAGTTCTAGGAATTTAAATAATGCATTTCTTTGATGATTTTATACTATCTCTTCTGCTTTTTTTTAAGAAGTTCTTGAAAATTATTTAAATATTGTATTACATGGATTGATGCTCCATTTTTTTTTCTTTTCACTTTTTGTTCTACCATCTGGAATATTTCCTTGGCTTTATCTTCAAACTTTTCTTTGAATTTTTAATTTATCCTATTTTAATTTTCAAGTTTTAATTTTCTTGTTGACAGAAGGTTTCCCTTTTACAGCTTCTTATTCTTGTATCATGGGAGAAATGTCTGTTCATATTTCTCTGAGGAAAATAATTATGGATTTCTTTGATGCTCTTTCTTCCAGGTCATTTTTTTAATGCCCTCTGAACTCCTTTTTATTTATTTATTTTTTTCTATTTTGGTCTCTGTCTTTGATGTTTGAGGCGTTCCTCAAATGTCTTATGATTCCTTGCTGCCCAGAATGAAGCATTAAAATGCTAATTGTAATCTCTGTGTGCATGGGTGGGGCTTGTCATCTGGTGGATTTTACTGTCCATTGATCAGGACTTGGGTAGATTTGGGCCCTCCCAAATATCAGTGTATGTATAATAAGTTATCTTCTCGGTAAAGACTGTTTACTCAGAAAAAAAAATTCCTCCACATTCTGCATTGGAGTATGTATCTGTATGACAGTATTCATGAGGATTAAGGAATTTCGTTGTTCTGGGTATCATTTTTCTCTTGATACCTCTCTTTTCACTATAGCACCTTGTTCTTACCACAGTTGGCTTTGATGTTTCCAAGTCCAGAGCTTTTCTGAGCCAAGCTCTTTATAAAACATGCTGCTTTCTGCCAGAATGCTGAACAGGTAGTTGTCTGGCTACATGGGACAGAATTAAAAGATGTAGTAGGTGAAGGGAAGAGTATCTAAATCAGACCTGTCCAATGGAAAAGAATGTATACCACAAATGTAGGTCTCATAGGTTATTTTAAATGTTCTGGCCACATTTTTATTTTATTAGTATCTTTTATTTAGTCCGATATATCAAAACATTATCATTTTAATATTTAATCAATATAAAAATATTGAGATATTCAACATTCTCCTTTTCATATATTTTATACTTATCATAATTATAGTCCATCTCAGTTTGGACTACCCACATTTCAAGTGCTCAAGAGCCACATGTGGCAAGTGGCTACTATAATAGACAGCCCAATTCTAATGGGTATAAAAATAAAAATCTTTTAGCAGAAAACAGGATAAAATCTGTGCAATCTTGAGATACACAAAGATTTCTTATGTAACACACAGCAGGAACCAAAAAAGAAAATAATATATATAAATTGAACTTCATCAAAATTTTAAAACCTCTACTCTTCAAAAGACACAGTTAAAAAAATCAAAAGACAAGGCATCGACTAGGAGAAAATATTCACAACATGTCATATATTTGACAAAGAGCTTGTTTCCAGAATATACAAAGAACTCTTACAACTCAATAAGAAGGCAAACAATCTAATTAGATTTTCCTATTGCCTGCAGTTCCTGTCATTTTCAGAGTTCTCTATTGGGTTTGGTCTGCTTATTTGGAGTTTTAATTTCTGTAGGTTTAGGTTTTAGCTTTCTCTGGTATGCTAAATCACTTACCATTGGTTATCTGTTTTCAATTTTAAAATTTGTATTATCTCTTCTACTAGCTTCTTGAATACTCTTTACTCTTAAGAGCTTATGTATTCTTTACTTTTACTATCATTTTCTTGAGATTTTGAGAGTAGAGATGAATGCACATTTCTAATTTGCCATGTTTAACTGGAAGTCCTATCTTAGATGTAGCTTCAACAAAATATCATAATGTTTTTGCCTATCTACATGTCTCCCCAACAGATTATGAGTTCCTCAAGAACAGTGATGTTATTTTATTCTTCTTTCTATCTCCAGCACCCAGCACAGAGTGGTTATGCAATAAATGTTAGCTAAGTGAATGAGAATGTCTATTTAATATGTACATATACATTGATCTTTCCTCTAAATTGTAAGTTCCAAGAGATCAGGGACCAAGATATTGTTCACCATAGAATCCTATTGTCTAGAACAATGCCTACATATAGTAGGTGCTAAAAAATAGGTGAAAAATGAATGAATGGATGAATTTATATGTTTGTAATCTTGACCACATATATTTTATATTTTACTATTTATTTAATTAGCAGGAATGTACACATTACATATAATATACTTCTAGAGACCTAGTTATATCTACTCATGAAATTTACCACTCAATGTCTATGATTCAATTTGTATGCATTGTCAGTCTATTTAGAAATTATTGGGGTACCCTCAGTGACCCTAGTCGATGCAATCAGATCATTAACATGATTCAAATAATGAGACAGTAAGTGATCAAGAACCTAGAATTGAATCATTACAGAGGTCAAAAAAAGAGAAAAGAAAGGACAAATGGATTTATCATATAGAGCTGGTTTTAGTTACTCTGTGGTATTATTGGGTATTTAAAGTCATATATAGCCAGGCTCAGTGGCTCATTCCTGTAATCCCAGCAGTTTAGGAGGTGAGGCAGGAGGATCACTTGAGACAAAGAGTTAAAGACCAGCCTGGGCAACATAGTGAGACCCCATCTCTAAAAAAAGAAATTTTTTTTTTAATTAGCCGGGCATGGTAGTGCACACCTGTAGTCATAGCCACTCAGAAGGCCAGAGTGAGAGGACTGTTTGAGGCCATAAGTTCAAGGTTACAGTGAGCTATGATTGTACCACTGCACTCCAGCTTGGGTGACAGAGTGAGATGTTGTCTCGAAAAACAAAAAATGAAGTCATAAGCTTACTTACTTGAGCCATGTAGGTGCTATTTCAGCACCTACCACAGTATAACAGAGTACATTTTATCTCAGCTATACTAAATTTCATTCATCTATTGTTATTAATAATCCCACTTCCTCCACCAGCCTTCTGCAAAATTTGACTTTCTTCTTTCTATTATTTCTTAGGAGAATGGGGAAAATGCTTCCAACTATTCCAAGTTTATATTCAATCTCATTCAATTCAGTCCCTTTTGTAAACTAAAACCTTTCCACTTCATTTATTCACATATGGAGGCACAAAAAAGATTTTTGGTGATTTAAGTGTTGTCACTTAACTAAGTCAAATATCCCCAAACTGTTTTTTCTTAACATGATTGAAATGATAACTATAATATGAATAAACACAGTGGTACCTTCCAAGCAACAAAGGTCTTTAGAATTTTGGTATCTTAAATTAATACAGACATAATTAGCATATGTTAAACTTTAAAACCTCAAGGAGGTAAATTGGCAGGTAAGTCAGAACAATTGAGGTTTGAAGTTAGGTAAGGTTTTGTTGATTTTGTTTTTCCTAAGCAATTGAGAAACGAGCTATGTGGAATTAAATAAAATGGCCAGTTACCTTAGAAGTGAGTGAGATATTTCAAAGATTCCCAAAACTATTTCACTCATGACTTTGGAAGCTTCTCTTCCTTTATGGAATAATTTCTTCAATCCCAAATTGAAGTTCTCACTAAATTTAGCTGCAAGATTATATAAGATAAAATTTGATTAATTACATTCAAACAGTAAGTCTTGCATCAAAAGCTGTCTTATAAAAATGCTAATTTTAAAACAAAGGCAATTTATTAATATAATCCCACAATACTGTATATCCCACAATTTTGCCTTTAGTTATAGAATGGCTCATATTTGGCTGAGAATAAATCGTGCCTCTAAAATGTTGCATTATTAAATCAGTCACTTAAGGTTTAAACTTTACTGGCAATTTCTAGTAAACCAGAAAGCCTTAAATCTAGAATGCTTTCCTGTAGCCTAGGGAGCCACATTTGTACTTCAGTCAACAAATCGACCTCTTAGTTTTCTTTACATGGTTAGTTAACTCTGTTTCTTCTTTCAAAGAGGAAGTTTTGGGATTTGCAACTTCGCTATGTGGCTTCAAGAAGCTGAGGTAGAAATGATGAGCAAGTTTGGCTTTGGGTGAAGGAGAAGTTTATAAATGTGTCAGGTATTTCCAATAAATTAGAGGTCACCACAAAAGACGTTAGGATAATAAATCTAGCCTCTAAGTATATACTCCCTTTACCCAGCAGGGAGCCTCCTGGGATCATTTGTCTGCTGTTCATTATCTTGTCTGCATTATTCAACAGCTCTGTTCTTGCTCAATGGGCTTCAGAGAGCTTTTAACAGCTGCAGCAACCTCCAATTTCTACTTAAGTTCTCTTTCTCTTTATAATAGCCAAAAAAAAAAAAAAATCAAGAAGAAATGGAAAAAGGAAACCTGTCTTTGATGCTCAAGAACTACCTGGGTAATAGAACCCACGTCAAAACCGAGCTTGTTTATTTATTTTGCATTAACCGTATCAGTTATTATATTGTAGTATTTGGGGGCTCAAAAGAGAAAGCTTACATTTAAATAGTAAGAATATGAGGATATTTTTAAATACCTCAAACTATCTAAAAGATACAATGAAAAGGCAAAAAAATGTTAATTTCTTGGAGATACTAAGTTTAAGTCTTTTTAGGAAAAATTTTCTTTTGTACATGGCAAACCAAGAAAGTTTTTTGTTTGTTTTTTTGAGACCAGGTCTCACTATGTTGCCCAGGCTGGACTTGAACTCATGGGCTCCAGCAATTCCCCCACCTCAGCCTCCTGAGTACCTGGGACTACAGACATGTGCCACTGTGCCCAGCTAAATCAAGAAAGTTTTTAAAAATTACAAAAAAAATCTACTGCATGATTGAAAAAAAGAATAAGCTTTGAAGAAAGGGAACAGCCAGTTTATTAGCTTACCCAGACAAAAAATTTTGCATTTGATTCATTTCAATTAGGATATACTTAGCTGTCCCCTCAGTTTGGTTGTTTTTCAGAAAGATTGACAATATTCATGATCACGATCAGACAACAGAACTGTCTTGAATCTAACTTAAAGCTACTGAGGTAAAATAAAGTATGATATTGTATTTATCAATCAGATGATGGATAAAGTTAAATAGGTTTTGCAGTGGCGAGAAGCAGGGAACCTACTTGAAAATAAAAGTACCTGATGACAAGAACTGCTAAAAACAGCTGGAAGGAACGGGCAAAGCGAGCATTAAACCCACAAAGAAGCTCATGAAAGCACTTCAGGGACTTACCAAATGCTGACTATTTCACCTAAATTGTGTGACATTCGGAAGACTAATAGAAACTTTCTAATCTAGACTATGGAGACTATCTAAGATCAGTACTGGTCTCAACATCTTAAGGTAAAGGGTATAGGTGAATCGAAAACCTATTAAAAAGAAACAGTACTTAAAGATAGATCTAGGTAATGTTCATAAGGAATTAGTTATCCAATGAAAATATGATTTGTACTTAAACGCTACATCAACCATCCATGTTTTTATGAAGGCTATGCTTTGGACTAAAATGTATACAGGGGTGGGAGTGGAAAGGAAGAAATACTTGTGGACAAAATAGAGTCATTTAAATTTGCTCCTGTGGCCCTGAGATCCTCTGATCTTTAGCAACAGAACAAGGTCTACAGAGGTTACAGTCCATGTCCAGAATGGAATGTCTTGATCTATGTATAATAACAAGGACTGCAATTTCTTAGCATTAGATCATCATATTAAAAACCAAGGGAGCTTTTCAGCACCACCGTCTGATCAGATTAAGATCCTTAGTTTTGTACAAAACACAGCTCGTTAACCACCCAAAGTCTGAAAGCATCTCTAAAGTGTCATAGAAATGCTAAGTAGTTTCAGGCACCTGGACAATGCCTGACATCCAAGTAAAACCCAGAGACCTCCTCCATTATCAGGATATTTGTTACTGGGAAAAATCTAGATAATTAACTGAATCTGTGATTGAAATACGTAAATAAATACTTGAAACTTTTTTTCCCCAAATCCTTGATATAATTTTATCTAGATCTCCCAAAACACATTAAATGCTATGAAGGCAAATATGACCTTTGTCACTTGCTTTCTAAGATACAAAAATACCAAAACAACAAAACTGTAAAAGCTATATACTGCCTTGCAAAATTATTTTCTGGATTATTAAACATACCAAATCTGAAGCTGCTTCTTTAAACTATTAAAATTCAGTCTGTGAAAGCAGCATTTGCTCTTGAATATCAGATCCAACTTTGCATTTGCTTTATATATTAATTCCGTTTCTTACACAATTTCGCAATGCAGTGAATTTGATTCTGATCATTACCATTTACTTTGTGCACAATCAGCACAAAATAAAAGGTTTAAGGTAGCACACGTTTAAAACAGCTCTAGTTTCACAAAGTAGGTACTCAGATCGACTTCGTGAAAATACTTCTTTTTTGTTTTTCTTTTTTAGAGACTGGAGTCTTGCTATGTTACCTAGGCTGGCCTCAAACTCTCAAACTCCTGGGCTCTGACGGTCCTGAGTAGTTGGGACTGCAGGCACATGCCACCGAGCCTGGCTTTGTTTCTATTTTTAATTTCACCACTACTAGAATAAAGCCTCAGGTTTCTACTCTCAGGAAAAAGGTAAATAATTATTCGATAAATTTGGGGGGCTGATTTCCATATTGTCTGCTAACCAAGACAATGTGTGTAACAATATGAAAAACCAGACTGCCCCAAGTGTGTCATTTATACCCAAAATCTCTTTAAAAGATTCCAGTGTAAGAAAAGCTATGCTAATTGATCACATATAATTAGGGAGAGAATTACAGGGAGAGGGCAGAAGGTAGACATACTATTTAAGTGTAAACAACACATGACGTTAAACTCAATTAGTTTTGCAGGTTTCCATTTCACTATCCAATCTTTACCATTCACTCTCTTTAAGAGGATACCCTGGTCTCAGAGTAACTGGAATTGATTGCTTTAGAGTAATTAATCTTTGATTAATTATAATATCCCTTATATAGTAGTGGTTTCTGCCTCACTCTGATCCCCAGATCAGTACAAGAGAACAAGAAGGATTTGAGATGGGTTGGAAAGGGGTGAATAGAGTGTCCTTGAGACAGTTCATGCTTCTCTTTATCTATTAATTTTGGGCAGGTAGGTATTCGTGTGTGGAGCAAATTGTTGATAAAAACAGACATCACTAGTATGGAACAAAGCTCAGAGACTCTGGCATGAAGAGCTGGCTAAAGACCCTGCTAAGGATAATTCAACTCCTGCCCAGGTGGCTCATCCATGACACTTAGCTGTTTTTTAGAAGGGAATCAGGCACAGCTATGGAGCATCTACCGCACGTTACACCTGGGATCGGCAAACTATGGTCCACGAACAAATCCAGCACACCACCTGTGAATTGTATAACACACAAGCTAAGAATGGTTTTTACAGTTTTAAATAGTTAAAAAGAATCAAAATAAAAATAATATTTATGACATCCAAAATGATATAAAATTCACATTTCAGTGCCCATAAATAAAGTTTTATTGAGACACAGTCATGCTCATTCATATTCAAGCAATATTGTGTATTGTCTATGGCTGCTTTTGCACAATGCCAGAGTAGAGTAGTTGCAACAGACACCATCTGGCCTGGAAACCCCAAAATATTTACTATCTGGCTCTTTATGGGAAAAAGTTGCTGATCCCTATGCTAGACTCTGTGCTAGGGATAACATATGTATATATATATTATTACATTTAAGCAGCTATAGTTCCAAAACATTTAAAAAATTGAATTCATTCCTCACTATTGTTTAATCATTTGTGTATTTCCATTTCATTTAAAGAAATTTCTTCCTCCCAAAGAAACATGTTGCGAGCATTGATAATTTTTAAAGTTTTATGATGCTAGACTGATAGTGCAAAGATTAGTGCTTTTCCTTATTTTTTGTCTTTTAAAAAATTTCTCTCCTCTTGCTTTCTACTTCTTCATAAATTGTACAAAATCGATCTCTATAATAGTTGGAAAATTCCACAACCCTTAGAAATGAATCCCAACATGCTAGCTTCTTCGCGGCAAGTGCCAAGAGTCCCGTAATATGTATACTTTCCCAAACAAGGCTGACAAACTTGGCCACTGAAGCAGCTGTAAAAATGGAAATGCAATCACAGAAGGAGTTATCAGCCTTATGAATTGAGACGTCTTGACACTACTTGACATTCATTCTCAATTACCAAGTTCAGGCTTCTTGCCTTCATTGAGCAGCACTACAGAGCACCTCACATAAATGAGTGGATTCTGGGTGGCCATGATGGGGTAAGTAGCATGCTTCACTTCTTCAAAGGACTTGGGTCAGCCAACAAGCACTAAGCAGTAAATTATTTCTGACAGCAGCCACAGGCTATTAGAATGTAACCTGCCTCTCTCATTCAGATGTTTATCTTTCAAGAAACCACTCAGATCTTTATTGCGATCATAAAGTCTGTTATAATGATAAAAATAAAAAAGACATTTAACCTGTACCTACACACTGGAGTAGAGCTCTGGACATATTAATCACCTTCTCTCTCACTTCACATTTTCTTCACTTCTAAGTTTTAAGGTAAGACTGATGGAAAGCTCAAAATGCAGAAGGGTTGTTCCGCAGTCAATAGGGTAGGAGTCAGGGATCAATCAGATATCTTGTCTCCCCAAGAATAGGGATGAAAGTGAATTAGGAAAGCCAAGTTTTGTCCAGACATGTATGTTTTTGTTGCAGTGTTTATAGTAACCTCATGAATTATAAGATACAGAAATATCTATGGCTTTTTTGGAATTTGACATTTCATAAAATTGTACAATGTTAGAACCCAAAAGTATTTGTTTTGTACATTTGTGTATCTATTGAATATCTAATATGTTTCAGACATTGTGTTAAACAAATGCATATATGACTACCGATTTTGTTCAATGCTATTAAGGAAAAGAACAAAGTACTTTGAGAGAGTCTAGCAGGAACGATTTACATCAGGCTTGGAGATGGATAAGAGTAAGGCGAGATTTCTCTGAGGAAATGGTATTTAAGCTGAGATGCAAAGGAAAAAAAAAGATGTCAGGTAGGAAAAATGTTTTATGACCAATGGCCAATGGTAGGAAGAAGTGTGGTCCTTTCAAGGGAGTGAATAGGCCACTAATGTTTAGAGAGCTATTCCATAAATTTTGATCCCATCAACGTAAATAACAAGATGATTCCACTTGCAAGGCAGATTTACTGATTGAAAATGAGATTTCTATTTGTAGGAAAGAAATGTGCTATGAGCTCAATTATTTAATTTGCAATTGTATATTAAGTTCACTAAATCATGTGGTTAATAGGAAAATTAGAGTTCCGGAAAGTGCCTGACATGGAATCAACTAAATGTTTTCAATATCTGAATTCTCTCAGCTTTTTGGTATTATCCTAGTCATAAAAAGGGATTATGAGTTGTGGGAATGGAAATTTGCTTCCAATCTGTGGCTGCATTACCATGACTAAGATGCTTTGGTTCTAGAAACCATTTGCCCAGTAACAGCCTCAAGAAGATCTAAGAGTTCCAGGCCAATGTTACAATTTTGTCTCCTGTAAAACTACATATGACAAAAGACACATTCCTTTGTTTTGTGTAAATTTCTGACAAATAAATCACTAAGAAAAAGGTCAAGAATCCAATGGGAAAAAAACGGACAAAGAATTTAAACAGGCAACTCACAAGAAACACAAACAGCCTTCAACAAGAAAAAATGTTTAACCCCCACTCTCAATTAAAGGAATTCAAGTTAAAACTATATTGAGATATTGTCTTCAACTACTGAATTAACAAAGATTAAAACATTTGGTGATGCAGAATCACAGCAAGGGTGTGGGGGACTCTCACATATGCTGTTGGTGGAAATATAAACTGATATTATTTACATAATGGAAAAATGAGCAGTATCTATCCAAATGAAAAATTCACACACCTCTTGACTGAGCAGTCTTCATTCTGAAAATTATAGTGCTCTCTCCACTTATAAAAAATATGCAATTATGAAGATATTTATGGGACCATTGTTTGTAAAAGAAATAAAAAGAGGAAAGCAGTCAAATTGTTCAATAATTGGATTCTTGATAAATATTAAATACGGACTATCTAGACAACAAAATATTAATACTATGCAGCTATTTTTTAAAAATGAGGTAGATGTATCCTGTTTGTTGATGTGAAAAACCATGGTCTTAGTCCATTTTCTGTTGCTTATAGCAAAATAACTAAAACTGAGTAATTTAGTTTAAAAAGTAATTAATTTCTTACAGTTACGGAAGCTGAGAAGTCCAAGGTCAAGGGGCCACATTTGGTGAGAGCCCTTTTGCTGGGGGGGGACTCTCAGAAGAGTCCTAAGGTGGCACTGGGTATCCCAGGGAAAGGGGGCTGAGTGTTCTAGTGTGCTAGCTCAGATCTCTCTTCCTCTTCTTATAAAGCCACCAGTTCACCTCCCATGGTAACCCACTAATCAATTTATCCATTAATGCAGCAATGCATTAATCCATTTCTGAAGGCAGAGCTCTCATGATCCAGTCACCTCTCAAAGGCCTCCCCTACCTACTGCCATATTGGGGATTAAGTTTCAACATGAGATTTGCAGGGGAAAAACATTCAAATCATAGCAACCATCGAGGTATATTAATAGTAAATTTAAAAAGCTAAGAACAGAGTTCCTAGTAAGATATATTAGTATTTTTCTAAAGGAAATATACAAATATACCTGCATTATGGACTGAATTGTGTCACTCAAAACCATATGCTGAAGCCCCAGAACTTCAGAATGGATTGTATCTGAAGATAGGGCCTTTGAAGAGGTGATTAAGTTACACTGAGGCATTCGAGGTAGACCTATCTAATCCAACTGGTGTCCTTAGAAGAAAAGACTGGGACATATAGAGAGACACCAAGGATGCACATGTACACAGAAAAAGCCTTGTGAGGATACAGCAAGAAAGTGGCCACTAGCAAGCCACGGAGAGAAGACTCAGGAGAACCCAAACCTACCAAATCTTGATCTTGGACTTGTAGCCTCTAGAACTGTAAGAAAATAAATTTCTGTTTAAAACCACCCAGTTTATGGCATTTTGTTATTGCAGCCATAGCAAACTAATACAACATATATGTGCCTATATATACATGAGATATTTTTGGATACACACTCAAACAGTTGATGGTATTTATTTCCAGAAAGTGTGGCTGGGGGTCTGAGGTGGAAAGAAACTAAATTTGGTACTGCTTGAACTTTTAGTATATACATTTGTAGTGAGTTTGAGGATTTCAGGGCTGATTAAGGAAAACACAGGACCACAAGACCATAGTACTGCACAACAAGCTTTATTGTGTGAGAGAGGGAGACCCCCATACGAGTTGACCTTTCAGAGACACTGGCACAGGGCTACCACCCAGAAGGGTAAGAGGGTGAGAGAACTCTCGGGGGAGAGAGGAATTGGGGAAGGGCTCACGTGTCCGGTCAGTGCTGCTCAGCAGCAAGGTGGGGAGTCTCTGGGCCAGAAGCCTCTGAAGGGCAGTAGCAGTTTGGGGTCACTTATAGCTATGGGGTTTATCTTCTGTACAGCTAGCAGACGTTGAATGCAGTTTCACGGGGGTATGCAAAGCAAGCAGACCTTGAATGGCTTAAAATATGCTTATTTGGCCTATGTTTCAAGCAATTGGATGTGTAAAAATTTGGATTTGGCATCAATGGCCTCTGAGCTAACATTCCAACCCTGCTGTGAAGAAGTAAACAACATAGGGGTCAAGATACAGAGCCATCTTTAACCCATTTATACAACAGCATCATTACCATTATCATCATCATCATCATGGTTCCTGTTATCATCATCATCAAATGTTTAATAGGAAAAAAGAGATCTGTCCATGTATAAGTTTCGCTCTCTGAAAAATAAGATATCAGGCATTATCACTTCTACTCTCCTCTACAGGGTGACCTCAGACCAAGGACTCTTGGCATCTATTCATTAAAATACTACCCCTTCCCTTACCCTGGATCCTCTATGCCATGTCCTTTAAAGCTGACACAGTGGCGTGTCCTGAACTTTGAGATTTTCATCTCTCCTGGGAACTTGTTTTACCTTTTCTCAAAATGTGTTGATACACATTCATTGGTAATATCCCAGAGTCAATACGTCCGAAGAAGAAAATAATGTCTGAGATATGTGGGTTAATCCACAAACAGAATGGCTATTTTCCTAACTAGCAGAATATCCCAACTGAGCCTTGGTGAGAAATATGAGAGAATGAAATCTTGCATGGTATAATTTTACTAAATGACCACTAAGTTTACTCAAAATATTTTATTCTATAATTTAGTGGCAAATGTGATGCAGGTGGTTACTATAAGAGTTCAAAATATAATAAGAAAATGTCAATGACAGCTGATACAGTAAGGATAGGGAATTTTCATAAGAATCATTAGGACTTGAGCTAATCCTTGAAAGATGGACAGCACTTATATAAGAAGAAGAAAAATATATAGGCAAGATATCTTAGTCCATCTTCTGTTGCTATTACAAAATGCCTGAGACTGGGTAATTTATAAAGAAAAGGGGTTTATTTAGTTCATGGTTCTATAGTCTGGGAAGTTCAAGATTGGGCAGCTTCATCTGGTGGCTTCTGGTGAGGGCCACATGTTGTGTCAAAACATGGCAGAGAAATGGAAAGGGAACCAGGCGTGTGCAAAAAGGGCAAAACATAAGAGGCAACCTTGCTTTATAACAACCTGCTCCCACAGGACCTAGTCCATTCCTACAAGAACTCACCTAGTTTTGCGAGAAAGACATTAATCCATTTTAATGACCTAATCACCTCTTTGAAATACCCCTCCCAACACTGTCACATTGGGGACCAAGCCTCAATGTCAGTTTTGGTGGGACAAACCATATTCAGACCATAGCACAATAGAAACATAGAATCATAGAGTCATGATGCCAAGGTCCCAATCATGGCAGGAGGAACCTGAGAAGGGCACCAGCCCCAAGTAATTCTGCCAAAGGTGAAAAATCCAAGACCAGGTGGATGGCCAGGACCAAGCTTTTACTCACAGAGGCCACAGCAAAGTAATAGAAGGGTCAGTGATCACTTGGAGGGAAATCAGAGCTGGAACTAGAGGAGAAGATCAACATTTCTGATCTGAGAGATGGGGCAAAGCCATAAATAAAACAAATCCCATTGTTAGAAGGGAAAAGAAATTATTAATAACAGTAAGGCATTGGAAAATGGAATGCAAGTCAGTTTAAGATTAAAAGTACAAATGGAGGCCATGAAAATCTGGGGGTGCAGTAACCCCATTTTACTTGGTGCTCTGGGACAGGTTCCCAAGGTGAAGGGGCCATATGGGGTAAAACATAGCATTTCACAGGCAGATGAGGTCTTTCAGCAACACCCAATTGTTTTACAGAAAAGAATATGATGCCCCGAGAGGTTGGTTTGCCCATCATCATGTGACTTACAGCTGGTAAGTATACTGAGCAAAAATGAAGAAGATGAAATGATTAGGTTTTTGTGTTGGGGGGGTTGTTTGTTTAACATTAAGGAAATTATTTTAGCTACAACTAAGAGTATGCATGAGAAAGCAGTGAGAAGTAAAGTGGTTCCTATTATGGGAATCATGAAAAATGGCAGAGAGCATAGATGGTGTTTGAAGAAAATATCAATTACTTCAAGCCCAGAAGATGAAAATATCCTTAAAAACCAAGAGGAAGATACTGATATGATTTGCATTGTATATGTATGTTTATGTGTGTTTTAAATTGATATAGGCAATGCTGATATATTCCCTGCCAGAGGTAAACCTCTGAAGAGAGAAGGTGGAAAGGGTAGTGAATCACTCATTTTGTTCATGCAGGCGTTCCAGCCATTTCTTTAAAAAGGAATCATTTAAAAATGATTGTATTAATATCATATGATTATGGTGTGTGTGTATATAAGATGAGCTGGTACTTTTAAAGAACACATGAGGCCAGGTGTGGTGGCGCATGCTGGTAATCCCAGTACTTTGGGAGGCCGGGGTGTGAGGATCACTTAAGATAAGGAGCTTGAGACCAGCCTGGGCAACATAGTGAGACCCTATGTCTACAAAATATGAAAAAAAAATTAGCGGGCATGGTGGCACACACCTGTAAGTCCTAGCTACTAGAGAGGCTGAGCCCAGGAGTTCAAGGCTGCAATGAGCTATAATCACATCACTGCACTCCAGCCTGGGCAACACAGCAAGATCCTGTCTCTAAAAACAATGACAACAACAATAAAAGAACACATGAAAACATAAGCTAGACTTCTACTTGTCTTAAAATAGGTGGTATAGCAGTAGCAGGAGTATATTTGTAATGTCATATTATTTCAATGCTAGAAAAATGAAATAAACTCTTCTGAGAAGAGTCCCATAAAAATATAAAACATGTAATTGAACTAAGTAATAAATAAGCCTTGTAATTGACATAAATAATTCTTAAATGGTGGATTTTTTTTTTTTTTGGAGAACATTGGGGTTTTTTGATAAAATGTTTAGGGCAAGATTTGATGTAACCATTTGGGACAAATATACTGTCTTAGTCCTCAGTTTCTATAGGGTATTCAAAATTGTCCTTATTATTACAACTAGTATTTCTATCTCCATTAACTATTACTAGAAATATATATAAAGTTTTATCACTCCAGCCACAGATGACTATCAAGTTGCATTTTTTAAATGTTGACACTGATAAGCAGTGTATACAGCAAGCATTTGTTTGAGTTAGCTTTCCCAAATTAAGCTCAGGATTTTAATAACATGTAAAGCTTGATATAGTACAAAAAGCCCTAACGAAGACTTTGCCTGAACTTCTGACCATTTACTTAGTTAACAACATAACTTTTAAAGAATTTTTCAAAGTGAATTGAACATTCAAAAGTTTTGGAAGTATAAAACTACTTTATTTGTGTATAAAAAACCAGAATCTGTAGTTGACATGCCAATGAAATGTCATAGGTGAGGTCAAATGGACTAGGAGACCAACTGAAGGGCAGAGAACATTGAAGAAAGAAAATGAATTGGAAATGAGGAAAAAAATATATCAGAACTCCACAGTATTAATAAATTACCAGCACTGTTTGTATTGTAAATGTTCAGCAAATCACAATCAACCCTGGAAGAGTTTATCACAGGACATGTGTCTTAACTCTGAGCCCTGTGTCCACACGTGGCAGATACCTCTCTTTTCACTGAACACAAATAGGGCTTTTATAATCAGAAGAAGATAACTTCCTATACATTTGGCATTTTTCAATCATTCTTCATAATTCAGAGGGACGGATTTTGGATTGAATCAGTGTATATCATCTGAACTCTGCATTATTTAGTCAAAGTCCAATGATGGGATTCATTAAGGGAGATTATTGAGAACAAGATGGTCAATTGTATCTATAATATACAAGTAAATAAATAAAATACGTTAATATTTCATTAATAACTGCTAAGATCTCATGGGTTCTTGTATGTTCTAAAATTTATAGTGTTTTCCCAAATTTATTATCTCATTCTTTCAATAGCTTATTTTACGGATATGGAAAATAAGACTCAAAGGGAAATTGGCAAAGTTGGAACTAGGACCTATGCCTTGTCTTTGTACACCAAATGTGTTAGTCATCAAACTATGCTAATGTCCTACATGAGGGCTCCATCTGGCCTATTTCTAGAAGCACCCTTCCACTTCTATCCAGAATAGATACCCAGCCTCTACTAGCGTGGCTGTGTCTGTTGTGCTTGCTGGAGTGTCTGCTCTGACTGACTGACTTTTTCATAATTCGAATATCACCCTTGTTTCTATCCACACCTATTCAGGACCAAGTTATCAAGGTTGTTAAAGGACTACAGGGAATAAATCTATTCTGAAGATTAATTGCATAATATCATATAAACATTAGTCAAGTGACTTACTGATGTGCTCTTAAAAGATATAACTGTTGAATAATTGAATAAAACATTGGGCATTAGCCATTGTTTGGAGTTAGTACACAGGAATTTTTTTATTGAAAAGGCAATATAATAGCAGGATAAAGAAAACTTAATCCACAAAATAAAAGATAGCTATTTTCATTGAATTCTATATGTAGGCCTGCAATCATATTTTTATATATGTATTATCCACTTTACATGTACATATTTTTCCTTATCTCTACACAATATTTCTCATCAGATTTCAATGGCTGCATACTATAGTAATATATATAGTTTTGATTTTAACTATAAATTTATCACTTTAAGATTAAATATAATGGTAATAATACTTTTGGTAAACCTCACATATTTGAATTTATATGATAAAAGCTGCTAAAAATATTTATTTATTTATTCAGTTAGCTATTATTTTAATGATTTAGGCTCTTGAAAGCATTGTAAGCCCAAGGTGTGAACTAACTTAATTCAACTTGGAAAATGTGAAAATGTACCTTGAAGGTACAAATTACTTTCACAATAAATACCAAATAATTTTCATTGTTTAACACAAAATTTAAACCAATATGTTACATGATTTTTTAGGGGATATTTCTGTGCACTGTTTCCGTGGGAGATAAGGAAAAAATATCACCTTTAGTAAAACTAGAATGTAGTGAATTTGGAATAAAAAGAATGAAGCCCTATTTATGGCCATTGTGTTATTATTAATGTATATGCTATAATAGTCACGTGTCTAAAAATACCATTTAGTATTCATGCTATCCTGGTTGTTTCATACTTTGATTGTTTCCACTGTTTCCATCCAGACAACAACAGTATGATTTTGTCCTGAGGTCGAATCCCACATAAGCATAATTTATTGAAGCAAAATTTCATCTCACCAAGCATAACGCATTCTGCCAAGCCCGTTCATGCCAATGCAGATCATTTAGTGTATAATTGGCTGCGACTGGCACTCGCACAAGCTGTGACATTTTCTATCAGCAATAGGGTAGTATGTGGAAAGCCAAAGAAACAATTACACGCTGCAGAGGATAACCTGATTTGGAAAGAAAGGAAATATAGTCTAAAATAAGCCAGCTCTCTTCCACTTCAAACAGGTAGTGAGGAAGCCACTACAGTACCAGTTATCCTTCTCTCTTTTACAAAATGTGGACAGTCAAGAAAAGAGAAAATACTGACTTAGGAAATGAAGGATGAAATCATTTGGGGTCTTCTGTTTAGATAAGGCAAGTAAAATAAAGAGAAGATTAATTAAAGGGACCCGGAGACCACCTAATAGTAAGGGAAAATGGCAATGACTTATAAGTATCATTCAATTGATAAATCAAGGAGAGAGAGAAAACTAGAAGGTGAATGGAGGAGGGGAAAAAGGAATGAAAAGAATTAAGTAAGAGAGGAAAGAATCCTTAGAAAATAGACCAAGAGTTTATGGGAAATAAAATAAAAAAAACTGTAGCATCTAGTGGAAATATAAATAAATAAACTCTGTGTGGAACTAATGGGTAAAATATTATTAAAATATTCATACTCATTCACTCAACAATTCCCCTTGTGAAGAGACACTTACACAAATATGAAAAGATATATGCACAAGGATATGCCCTGCAGAGTAGTTTATGATTAAGAAAAATTGAAAACAACCTAAATATGCATGAGACATTGATTAAATAAACTATTGTACATCCATACAGTGAAACACCATACATAGGTTAGAAAGAATTGACAAAGTATTATATTAATAGAATGTCCAATATATATTAAGTGAAAATGACTGTTGTAGTAATAGTAGTAATTATAATGACCATAATAAAAAGTTAATATTGTATGAATCCAACTATGTGGCATTCTGGAAAAAGCAAAACTATGAAGATAGTAAAAAAAAAAAAAAATAAGTGGTTGGCAGGGGTTAGGGGAGAGGAAGAGATGAGTAGGCAATGCACGGAGTATCCAGTATGATACTACAATGGTGGATACCTGTCATTATACATCTGTCAAAACCCATAGAATGTACAACACCAAGAGTGAACCCTAATGTTGACTGTAACAAATGTACCACTCTGGTGGGGGATGTTGATAGTTGGGGGAAGGGCAGGGAGTATGCACAGGGAGTGTACAGGAAGTCTCGGCACTTTTTTCATTTTTGAGTGCCATGGTGTTATTGTAACTCACTGCAGCCTCAAACTCCTGGACTCAAGTGATCCTCCTTCCTCAGCCTCCCAAGTAGCTGGTACTACAGGTCACCCAGCTAATTTTTCTATTTTTAGTGGAGACAGGGTCTCACTCGTGCTCAGGCTGGTCTTGAACTCCTGACCTCAAGCGATCCTCCCGCCTCAGCCTCCCAAAGTGCTAGGATTACAGGCGTGAGCCACCGCACCTGGCCTGGAACTTTCTGTACTTTCCACTCAATTCTACTATAAACCTGAAACTGCTCTAAAATATAAAGTTCATTAATAATTTTTTAAGTTAACCATTATTGAGAACTTATTTTTCATGAATCCAAGCTAAGCCCTTTATACGTATTATCTTATTTAATTCTCACAAGAGTTTTATCAGGTAGGTAGTATTTTTATCTGCAGATAAGGAAATCTGAAACTTAGGGAGGTTAAATAAATTCCCAAGGATTCTATTGAGGGCCAGAGCTGGATCGTGAACCCAGATATGCCTGGCTTCCAAGTCCAGGCTTTTAGCAGAGTGCCTGGGACTTATTGGGCCCCCAAGGCCACATCTTATCTAGACTCCCAAAGTCCAAATTCTCAAAATATAGAATAATCCAATCTTAGAAGAAGAAATAATATAGCACATGCATAGGAAAAAGTACAGAGTATTGACCAAATTGTTAACAACCTTTATCTATTGAAGGAAAAATCATGGGGTTGTATTATATTCTGTTTATTTCTATAATGCTTGTAATTTTTTATAATAGTATTTATTGTTTTATGATAATAAGAAAAACCAGTAAGATTAATAAAATGCTTAATTTCTGAAAGTGAATTGCAAAATAGCACTCTAAAATGACAGATACATCTTTGAATCCATGTTCTGAGAACTTCTAAATGCAGGGATTCCCAAATGCCGGTCTATGAACTGAACGCAACACAATCACCTAAGGTATATTTTATTGCACATACCTATTCCTGGGCCCCAAATATCCCATCCTACCCAATTCAGTACATTTGGGATGTAAGAATTTACAGTTTTTAAAAGCTCCCCAGGTGACTTTGATACCCAGCCAGGTTGGGGAATCACTGTCTAAGGAAATGTGATTTATGTGGATCAAAAGAAGAAAGAGAAAGAGTGCACCATATGGTATGTTAACTCTTTCTTTAATTTAATTTTAAAGGTGGCATCAGAGAAAGCGTTTCTGTATCATCAGTGTATGTAATTCAGCCCATGCCTATATTACTAAAAATGTACCTACAACTTTGCTCATCTGAAATATGGCAATAATTTATATCTACCTTACAGTGGAGGGAGGGAGGGTGTTTGTAAGGTTTTACAACTGAGAATTAAAACAATGTCGGATTGGTACAGAGATAGACATCCAGAGCAACAGAGCATAATAAAAGCACAGAAACATGTCCAAGCACAGGTGGGGCCTTGGCTTATTGGAGGGGTGGCCACAGAGCAGTGGGGAGGGAAGGCACTGTGCAATGGGCTATCTATAGGGGGGAAATTAAGATTAACACTTAGCAGAGTGCCTGGTACTTACTGGGCATTCAGATTTTTGTTTTAAGAGGGCAATAGCTTTTTATTTTAGTCCCCTGAGTTCTCCTACTTTTCTAAGTTTCTGCTGTCTGCTGCCTTCATTGGCTGGCCCTCCTCCTCCTCTTCCTCCTCCTCCCATCACATGCTCATGTTTGTCTTGGCTTTTTCCTTGATTTTCTTCCATTTTCTTCACACTCTACTTGCCCTCCTGGCTGATTTCATCCATTCTCGTGGTGTTGACCATCAAAGACAAAAAGAAACTTCAAAGCTATTTTTCCCAATGGAGACTCTTTTGTCCCAAATTCCAGACTCACATTTCCAAGGCTTAAGGGATCTGAAAGTCACCTTGCACTTAACATGCTAACTTATCTTCTCCCGATGCTTTTTCTACTGTAATTACAACTAAGTTAATGAAATCACTATCCAACCAGTTTTCCAAAGTAGAAACTTGTGAGACCTACTTAACTTTGTCTTCTCCCTGTCAACTGGCCACCAAGTCTTATAATTTATACTTCAGAAATATCTCTTGACACTCTCCACCCCTATTACCCCTGCCTTAGTCCAAGTGCTCACCATTCTCGCCTCCACAATAGAAAATCTCCTGTCTAGTCTCCCTCCTTTCCATCTCTCCCCGGTCCAGTTTATTCACCGTCTTCCACTGTAGGGTGATTTGCCTTAAAATAAAATTGGTAAAAAGAAAATCAAATCGTGTCTGCCACTCCCCTTGTTAAAGGACTCGTGGCTTATGGAAGTCTACATAGTAAATTCTAGATTCCTTATTTGGCAAATGACAATAATAACAGCAATAGAATATGAATGCCTATTTTACACATGAGCAAAATGAGGCCCCAAGAGGTTAAGTATCTTTCCAAAGGTGCCTCATAGGTGGCAAAGCTGGGATTGGAACCCAGACTGAATTTAAGTCTAAGACCCATGTTCAATTTGGATGTCACTTCCCTGACCTAACTCATCTGTTTACAGAATCTCCCCAAATAAGCTGTGAACTCCCCAAGGACAGGAATGGTGTCTTATTCATCTTTGTGTTCCCAGTGTTTCCAGTGTCTAACACAGTGTCTGACATGGAAAGGGTGCTTGGTATATGCTTGTTTTTCAAAAGTGGTTGAAGGAACAGAGGGAGGGAGGGAGGGAGGAAGGAAGAAAGGAAAGAAGGAAAGAAGGAAGGAAGGAAGGAAGGAAGGAAGGAAGGAAGGAAGGAAGAAGTTGAAGAAACTAGTGAGGTTTTTTTAAGAACATCGTGCCGTTTTAAAATGTTTGAAGAACTGTCATGTAGAAAGGGATTTGTTTACTCTCCCTAAAGTAGGGATGCTTCACCTGAACTCCATGAATGAGCTTAGGGAATGCATTTTTCTAGGACCAGGATCCAAAACATTCACAAGTCTCACAAAGCTGTTGTGGTCCAAAATAAAAAAGCTTAGAACTATTTCTCCAGAGAAGACCAATGAGCAGACGTTACTGGGAGATGAGTTTCAGATCTCTGTAAGGAAGAAATTTATAATGAGGAGAGCTGTTCAAAAACAAAACCTTTTCGAAATAG
>NW_012149052.1:1419296-1426729 GCF_000956105.1 Propithecus coquereli
CTTAAAGACATTTATTTATTTATTCTATAATGACTGTTGACATAACAAAAACTGTCAAACATATTTATGTTGCTACTCTCCAGAAGATAGTAGTATAACAAGAGTTTGATTTAATGACATATAGGTTTTTCTAGTAACTTTTTCCCACATGTGTTTTCATAATTTGCATCTCCAGGTGTTTTAAAGAATGCACTACATTTTAAAAGGGGTGGATTTGGGCAAATATGGGAGTTATTCAGAAAATAATAACACAAACGTTTTCCATTTTGTTCACGTCCTGAAGTCATTGTATCTTTATTTCGAGACATAACAAATATTTGTAGTCTTTTATTAAGAGCAGTCCTCAAAGTCAAGATTAAATAGATAATTTTTATTTGGTAATATATTAAATTTTATGTCATATTATTAAGGAATAAATTAAGACTTGCTCCTCTATTTCATATAGTCAGACTTTCATGACATCTTTTTTGACACCCTTTCAAAAAACCTGGTCTAAAATGAATTAGTCTTCTGGAGTCTTAGTGTAAAGAGTAATGAGAGAGGCAAATGTAAATAACTTTCATTGTTTCTGTTGGCACAAGTCAAAGAAAATGCATGAAAAAGAACGACTATGAAGTTGTAAACTGGTTCCCTAATTCGGTCGATACTTGCTGCCATCTGCTGGTTAAAAGGGAAAACTACAAAGCGTAGACAAACGTGTAAAGGAGTTTTCATCAGGTTTGTGCAGGGCATTTATATAGGGGAGGGAGGAATTAATTATCCAGAATTGTGCTTTTAAAAATACTGCCCAACCCTGCTTCAGAGCCAGCCCCTATGACTAGCAAAAGGGAGAAGAGAATAGGTGGCTGATGTCTGTCTGCCCACAGGGTAATAGTATTTGCCCTGGTGTGAGAGTCTGGTCACCTGCACCCTCATTTCAAGCTCCCTCTTCTTTGCCCTGAAGTGCAAAGCAGTAGACTCCATTTCTTATTGTGTGACGTAACATTTCCTAAAATGTTGCCCTAAGCAAAACTGGCTCTCCTCGATCAAAGTTTACAAACTGGAAGTTAGGTACAGATTGCAACATTTAGACACAGAATTTTGAAAAATGTGGGTGTCAATTTTAAAATAAGAAGAGTTTACATAAAAAGCTGGATAGCCAGCTTGTCTCAGAAAATTGGAACATCAGACCACAGTGGGCTCCATTCCCACGTGGCTGGGGCAGGATAAGGCTGAGCCTATTAGATGAGACAGGAGCTTTCCTGCTCTTTATAGTTCCCACCACTTCCTGCTATCTCCCCACACAAAGCCCATGGGTCAGTTGCCATTTATCATTCTTGCTCCATGTATATTTTTTGAAGTAGAGACTTTCTTTTAACTTGCGTGAGGCGAGCCTGCTAGTTGCCTACTCTTGCATTCTTCTCTATTGTTGTTAATAACTGACATCTATATTATCAAGGATGGCATGGGCCCAATTAAAAATTATATTTCTTCTCCTCCCTTGCGGATGGTAGTGACCAATGAGATATATGTGGAAACTTACGGGCAGGAATTCCAGGAACATGCCTTAAGGATGGCTGACTCAACTGCAAGGAAATCCCTTTTTTTGCCCTTCCATTCTTCCTTTTTCTTCCTGCTCAAAGAGCAGACATGATGACAAGAGCTTTGGCAGCTACTTTGGATCCTAAACCGACATGACGATGAAAGTCAAAGGCTCCACATGGTGAAGAAAAAAGATAGAACAAACCTAAATCTCTGATAACCACAGAGCTAACATACCAGCTCTGGACTGTCTTCAATAAACTGCTTTTACCTGAGAGAAAAATTAATCCTTATATTGTTTAAGCTATGTATTTGGGCTTTCTGTTAAAAGCAGCTAAACTCGATCTTATTTGATATATTTTTAACAAAACTGGGATAATGAGAGATAGACTGATAAGGCTGTGTGTTTCAAGAAAAATAGGGGCATGTATAACTTTTTATAAAAATGGAGTCTAGTTTTTACACGTAATTTCTGTCTCCCTAAAATGTATAAAACCAAACTGTAACCCAACCACAGTGACACCACTTGTTCAAGGCTCCTTGGGTATAGCTCTCCACGGTCACACATACTTGGCTCAGAATAAACCTCTTTAAATTGTTTTTAAAAAATGAAGTCTATTTATTGATATTTAACATGAAAACGTGTACTTTCACCATATACCTGACCTGCTTTCTTCAGGTATTGTCACTTGCATGATCCTTGGAAGCATTTGAGTCCATGACCCTTGCCCCAGATGCTTTAGAGAAGATTTTATGATCAAATAAGTTTGGTTTCTCCTTAGAAAGTCACATATATATTCAATATTTTTAACCCAATGTTTTCCAAACTTATCAAATAGGGAACTCATTTTTAAATTAATCCCTTATCAACACTCTGCAGAACTGATGTTCTATAGGAAACACTTGGGGAAAAGCTGGTCTAACGATGGTTTGTTGCTCTTTGCTATTAGCAACTTCACATCTCAACATTTTCACCAAGAAATGGTCTGTGCGTTTCAAAGAGGTGGGGAGCATGCTATTTTTAAGTATTATTCTGCTATTTCACTTTCTATATCAAAACAATCAAATTCTCTTTGATGATTTTAATGATTCCATTTGCAGGCCATATAATAGTGTACCTAGAAAACCATAGAAAATCAGTGATAAAACTAAAATAATAAGAGTTTGGCAAGGGACACAAACGTAAAATTAACATGTAAAAATCAGTGACATTTATATCACTCTTATTAGCAACAAAAAAGATAAGATATTTAGGGATAAACTACACCAAAAAGTTTTCAAGACTTATATGAGAAAAACACTCCTGAAAAGAAAAAACATAGACTTGATGAAATGAAAAACATACCTTGTACTTGGTTAGAAAAATAGAAAAAAAAGGTCTTTACATACTTTTATTTTACCTCTTATCTCTTTTTGATTCTTAAAACTTTTTCTAGGCTGGGCGCGGTGGCTCACGCCTGTAATCCTAGCTCTCTGGGAGGCCGAGGCAGGCAGATTGTTTGAGCTCAGGAGTTCAAAACCAGCCTGAGCAAGAGCGAGACCCCGCCTCTACTAAAAATAGAAAGAAATTAATCGGACAACTAAAAATATATAGAAAAAACTAGCCGGGCATGGTGACGCATGCCTGTAGTCCCAGCCACTCAGGAGGCTGAGGCAGGAGGATCGCTTGAGCCCAGGAGTTTGAGGTTGCTGGGAGCTAGGCTGACGCCACGGCACTGTAGCCCGGGCAGCACAGTGAGACTCTGTCTCAAAAAAATAAATAAATAAAATAAAATAAATAAAAATAAATAAAATAAATAAAATAAAATAAAAATAATTTCTGAATCAGCTTCCATAACAGTCTTCCAGTCTCCTGCTTTGTCCCCACACAACCTGTTAGCGTTCCTCTCTTCTGGGTGATTTTTTAAAAATTCAAGTCTAATTACTTAGGGACTCTGGACATTATAAGACCCTTCTGGGCTCAGTTTAATGTCACTTCCTCCAGGAAGCCTTCCCTGACACCACTGGTCTGAATGGGCTGATCTTCTCTTTTATTCCCATTGCTCTGTGTCCTTCTACATTTCACACTGTGTGATGTATGATCATGGCTTTTTGACCATATGATATTTCCCACTAAACTGTAAGCTTCATGAGAGCTATGTCGCTCACCATTTATTCTCAGAGCCTGCACATAGTAGGTGCTCTATAAGTATTTTTTGAATGAATGGATGGGTGGATGAATGGATGGATGGGTACATGAATTCAAGAACCTAGTTAGCTGTTTATATGGAGATAGCCAGGTTTATATGGAGATAACCAGATTATAAAAGAATCTAGATAGCTGTTTATAAAGAGATAGCCAAGGAAATGGAGGAGGAGGAAGATCAAGAATGGGGTATGTCTAATTAGGAAACTTTTTCATTCCTGAAGTTGGTTTTAGGAAAACTGGTGAATAGAGGGAGAGATTGAAGCTGGAGGAAATAGGGTATTCCTATTCCAATTACCACCATCCTTCACTTCGTTGATTATTCCAACCACTCGTATGTTGAATAAGAGTGAGGCAAAGTCATAACATGCAACCAAAATGTTTGTACCCTCATAATATCCTGAAATAAATAAACAAATAAAAGAGCCAATTAAAAGTAGGAATTAGACATAAAAATTCAGTAACACAAATAAAGCACCAGATTCAGCAGTCTTGATGGGGTAAGATGAAGAGCGAAGAACAGGAGACACACAACGTAATCCATTTGCATTAGCCTAATAGTCTGCTTCTCACGCAAAAGTTTCATTCATTCATTCATACAATCATTAAGTGTCTATAAGGTACCAAGGATTTTGAGGAAAACTGAGGTTATTTTTTAACTACAATTTCAAATACAAAGGAGGCAATATTTTGCATTTCCCTAATATCTATCATAGAACCTAACAATTCAGCTTTTGAATGTACCTATTGAACATTTACATGTTTAAAAGCAGAGAATTTCTGGTATTACTAGTACAGATGAAAATAAAACATTAAAACAAACACAATCTAAGTTACTTACAAAGAAAACCCAAGATAGTTGGAGATGTTACAAAATAGCTCAGAAAGGCAATTTCTCCACTACATTTACTTGTATATTTCAGATGCTATTTCCACAGGATGATGTCAAGATCTTTAAAAAGTATCCATCTATATTGCAAGAACTAGAAAACCACAATTCTGTGATACTAATTCTTTTAACACTTGGTTTCCTAATCAGCAAGGTTGACTATGCAATTAACAGAAGGGGAATGAAAATCAGCTGAATACAATTCTCCTCAATGACACCTTTTGCTTCTTTGGGACAGGTGCTGTCTTAGGTCAGTTGCCTTGGAAAACAGAGTTTGAGATGGAGATTTGCACGTAGGAAGTTTTTAAGGAGTGCTCTTGAGAGCAAGGGAAGCAGGGCTGGGCAGAGAGAGAAATCAAGTCTCAGAGACTTGTGACAGAGGCCTCAGCTGAACCTATGAACATTTCTGGAGGTGGGAAGACTTTCAAAATTTGTCCTACATCAGGATAAGGGAGCTGAGTCTTTGTACCCCTGCATTAACCCGTCATTGGGTGTGGGCTGCTCCTGGGGAAGGGGCATAAGTTGGAGGAGACAGCTCTCTCCTGCCCAGAGCACTACAGAGAGACTCAGCTGTGAACCATCAGCCGCTATCAGAAGCTGGGGGGGATGAGTTTGGGTCCTGAAAGGGAGCATCTTCCTCCTAGCTGTATACATATCAGGGTATAATTAATGTATTTAAGGTTTTACATATTACTCTTATTATAGCTATTTTTATTTCTCAATGAGACATAACTAAGAATATTCTTGGCTCTTCACTGTGTGCTCTTGGACCAAAGGACAGGGCAGATTTACACCATTGCTGGGGTTAATGGCTGTGAACAGCCAAACTGAGTAAGCAATACGTTCAGTGTGTTCTGTCCTTTTAGGTGAAGAGAGTAATGACTATAGGAGTGAATAAACAAAGATGATTCTAAATATTGTATTTGGAGGCGCAGGTGTTCCAGGCAGACAGATACCAGTGATCTGCAGCAACCAGGGTCAAAGGAGAAGGTCTCTTTCCTCAAGGCAGATGCCTCCCTGTTGCCTCCCTGCAGTTCCGGTAAGACCTTCCCAATCCTCGACATGTCATCATTTCCCATCAGTGATGACTTGCGTGGTGCCCCTCTGGCTTTCCTTGCAGTGCTCTCAGCTGCTCCGCCTTCCTGCTGTCCTAATGATTCTGGTGTCAAGATGAAGATCACGACTGGCTTTTCCTAGTTTTGAGATCAGGGCTAACAGAAGTGGCTTGTTTTTTTAACCAAGGTAAGCTTGCCCACCAAATGGGTGTTAATTACAGATCTATGTTAGTTCATCGACTTAAAATGAAAACAACTGAATACTGGTCCCACGCAATGCTCTTTCATTGCTTACATGGATTTAGTTAATGGCTTCTATAATGCTGAAAATAAACATTTAAAGTATGTCCTTTGGGAAAATAGAAATTTAAAGATTGAGTAGGAAGTCATGGTTAAGCTCACAGTGATTAAGTACTCAGTTTCTTAAAATAGTGATGAAAAAGGAAATTTCAAAATTATCCGTATTATAAAAAATATATATCCACACTGAACACATATTATTTAATTCTTTAAAAAGATTAGGCTCTAATAAGACAAAAATGAACTCAGTTAAACAGAGTTTCTTTAAGTGAACTGGGTACAAACACTTTCTCAGATTCATATGGTGTTAGATGAAATTCTTGAGGAAGAAAATATCCAGATTTGTTGAGATATATTAAAATCATCATAATTCTGACAGCAAGCTTTATCATTATTGGTTCTTCTATGTATAATTAAACACATATAGAAATATATGAAAGTTAAGTGTGCCAGGATTATTGATTTTATAATAAGTCGGTTGGATATCTCATCCAACTAAGTGAAGTCAGGATAATGCACCTCCCAGAATTGAGAGAAACTGCTACCTGAGAGCAGAGAACAGGGACTTTGATTTGTGTCCGCAGATCTAAAACAGTTTCTGGCACATAATAACAGGTAGCAGTAATTATTTATTGAATGAATAAATGGATGTATGGTAAAATCAGCTACATGAGGATCAATACACTTTGAAATGTCTCATAGCAGACGTGGAAGCCTGAAGCAGGGATGGCTAATGCGATTGCTGATTAAACAGAACACAAGGAAATGAAATGAGCATCAGAAAGGTTTTCTTTTTTTACGGTTAAAAAGTCCTACCCCCAAATATATTCACCAAGCAACAGTAAAAGAAGTCATTTAATCTAGAGATGCCTGGGTCAGCTCAGTTAATCTAATCCTTAAGATAGAGCTTGCTTTTATTTTTTTTTTTAAGGCCCTGACTTTTACATCCAGTATAATTTCTTAACATAGAAGGCAGTTTTCTCCCCTGTCTGGGCAAGATATCTCAAGACTGGAATCCCAGCAATGTCCTTTAGTGTTTCCTTTGCTAGAGATCAAGTCCCTTCTTGCCATTCTGTCCACTCGTGACGCAACTTCCAGCAACGTCAGCTACATATGATCTCTGTAATCTTGAAGAATGCTCAATTCTGGCCAAATATCTGGTGAGAAAATGCTGTGGAAGAGATCCTTAATCATATCTGTTTTTCTGTAACCTGAATCAACTTTGATCCACTTTTGTGAAGCCCTTATGTTTCCCTCAAGCAATCTTAGGTGCTCCTTCCAGGCTTCTGTTGCACATTGAACATGAACACATCATGGCAATTGACATATTATAACATAATTGGTTATGTGCCTTCCTTCCTACAGATTCAATGTTCCGGTCAGGTGAAGTGGCTCATGCCTGTAATCCCAGCACCTTAGGAGGCTGAGGCAGGAGGATCGCTTGAGCCCAGGAGTTTGAGACCACCCTGGGCAACAGAGTAAA
>NW_012149052.1:1427017-1456318 GCF_000956105.1 Propithecus coquereli
GAACTCCTGAGCTCAAACGATCCACCCGCCTCGGCCTCCCAGAGAGCTAGGATTACAGGCGTGAGCCACCGTGCCCGGCCCCAAAAAAATTTTAAGTGAAAAAATAAAATAAAATAGATTCAATGTTCCCTGAAGGAAGAATGTGTCTCCATTTCTACCATAACCTGACACAATTGGTGCTTACTAAATATTTATTAAAGTAGAGATTGATCTGGCTTACTGGCTCCAGGGAGGATTTATGAACCTCAATATACCTGGCAGTATTTTGAGAGAAGATTGGATTTATCCAACCTATCCTTAAGGGGATATATGTTAACCAACACTTAATAGAAGTCAATAAAACTTTCCTTCCATTGCAACACTTCAACTATTCTGTTTCAGATCCTCTCTCCTCATTATGCTGTAACAACCCATATTTCATTCATTATTTTATGTTAAACCATGTGAAATTGCTGATAATCAACTATTTTTAAACTAAGACACCCAGCAATATCATATGGCTCAACCTGATATCATCAAGGAAGGTGGGAAGTGTGAACTTGTCAATGCCTCTAACACCTCCAGAGGTATCATATAATCTTCTTGTAAGTTTTTGGCACTTTCTTACATATAGAACCTTCCCCTTAGAACTGAAAAGTTCCCATATGACTCAGGTTTCACTGGCATCTTTGCACCAAGAATATCACTTGAGTTTCCTTCTACATGTAAAGTGCCAATAGATTACCATGATTACAAGGGGAAAGGTAAAAGTAAAATATCATAAAACAAAAGAAACAGATTATCAACTGTTGGGTTCGTTTAATACGTAGGGAACTGGATGATGTTAGAGGGCTGCTACTGTTCGTAATCTGGTGAACAAAGGTGGGAAAAATACTAATTAGTATTATGACATTAAGGACATTTAAAAAAATGGAAAAATGTGTGTATATGTATGGGTGTGTGTATATTTCAGTTTTCTACTTTATTAGTTTTGGCAATTATAATTTGCTTTACAGTGAACTTTACTGGCAAAAATAGAAAGGAAGGAAGGAAGGGAGGAAAGAAGGAAGGGGAAGAAGAAGAGGAGAAGGAAGAAGGAGAAAAAGAAAAAGAAGCAAGATCACCTTATTGAAGAAAAATTTAACCCTCTATTTGTGTTTAATGGAGCAGAGGAGCTGCCAGGACCCCTTGAGAGAGAAGTGTTGACAATTCCACTGGATCCCCTTGAAGTGACCAGGTCCATAGTGGCAAAGTCAAGCATGGTAATAACAAGTCCCTGGCTCATTCAGGAATCTCAAAGACACCTTTCTGTCACCAGAAACTACATCCTGCAGACAGCAGCAGGGAAGAGAAGGCAAGGGGGAGGAGACAGGGGCTAATGCCAGGGACTTTGGCATTGTTGGGGAGGATCCTGCCAGGGATAGAGAGGTGCTGAGGTGCTGGGGATATAGAAACTTAGCAAGAGAGGGCTCAAAAGAGACCACTGTCATTATATCCGTACTCCAGGAAGGAGGAAAATGTGGACACATGGGTTGCATGTGTAACTGTAGTAGAGAAATCAGACACCTCCTTTGATTGCTTTATTTCATTTTGTGGTTTTTCTGAAATATTTCAAACATTTTGAAAACTAAATCATGATTACAAAGATTTTATTAAAGAATGTACAATGAAGATACGATTATCATAGCACACTACTAAAAAGGAAAAGATCTAGAAAGATGGAAGCGTAGCACACTCTCCTGGCTCATGTGTGTATCAAAACAATATGAATAAGTTCCACTCACTTAATGTTTCTTAATGTACAACTTGTAAGATTTCTCCACTTTCTCTCTTCCTCCATCCTTCCCTCTTTCTTAGTTTTAAAAGTTTTTTCTTTTCTGATTACAAAAGAAATATATGCCCAATGAAATATAAAAGAGACTCAAAACTTATCCCTAATTCTACTGCCTGGAGACAACCACTATTACATTCTAGAGTAAATTCTTCAGACTATTTTCTACACAAATGCTTACCAAGTTGAACAAATTTCTGAAGCTCTTAGCATATAGTAAGGGCTCAAAAAAAGTCAGCTACTAATACTCTTTTTCTACCAATTTTTGTGACTTAACAAGATACTCTAAATATGATTCCTTTCAAAATCTATATGAACATTTGAATGGGTCCAGTTTATATAATACTTCCACTATTAATGGATAATGAACACTATTTCCTACTTTTCTCTATTATAAACTTTGCTATAAACGTCCTTATTCTTACGGATGCATATATGCAGCCACTTTTTCTAAAAACTGAAAGATTTGTATATAAACTCCTATTCCAGCTGTTTTATCTCTGGCTTATTGTTGAAAGTTTCTGTGCACTAGTTTCCTCAACAGTAAAAATTATTAATAACATTTGCTTACAAAATTGTAGGATTAAATACTTATGTTTGTAAGTGCCAACTACCGTGCCTTGCTCAGAATTCAATAAATGGTATACTTTCATTAGAAGAGTTTCTGAAAAATGTACTATCTTGGCCGAAGGTTAAGCGTAATTTAAAGGCTTTTTATACATACTGTCAAATGGACATCCAGAAAGATTATACCAATTTCCACTACCATCAGTATTATCTGAGATTTCCAATATATGATTTTCTTCAGAACTCCAGGTACTATCAATATTTTTAAAATCTTTGTCAACTTCATAGGTGAGAAGTGTTTTCTTGCTTTTTATTTGGATGTATTTTATTACCTGGGCATTTGACATATTCTCACATATTCATTAGGTATTTACGTCTCTCCTTTTGTGAACTGTTGATTCAAATCACTTGCACACCTTCCTATTAAAAAGGTCTTTTAAAAATCTAAAAGAGTAAATTTTCAGATTCTCATGTTTTAATAGCATCATAACTTCCAAAATCTTTTTTTTCACTTTATCATTTGCCTTTAAATTTCCTTGGAATAGTTGGTTTTAAAGTCATGCTTAGAAAATTCTCCAATATACTGAAATGAGACTACCATACATTTTAGCAATTGTACTCTTGAGCATGTATCCCAGAGAAATGAAAATGTATGTCTACACAAAAACCTGAACATGAATGTTTATAGCAATAGCTATATGTTTATGTTTATTCATAGTAACCAAAAATGGAAAACAACTTAGATATCCTTCAATGTGTGAATGGTTAAACAAACTGTGTTATATCCCTACAATGGAATTCTACTCAGTAATAAAGAGGAATAAATCATTAATATATGCAACAATGTGGATAAATCTCCAGGGAATTATGCTGAGTGAAAAAAGCCAACCCCAAAGGGTCACATACTGTATTATTCCATTTATATGCCATTCTTAAAATGACAAAACTATAGAAATGGAGGAAAGATTAGCAGTGGCCAATGTTGAAAGCATGTGTGTGGTGGGGTAAGCGGGTGTGGCTTACAGGCAATGTAAGTGATCCTTGTGGTAGTGGAAATGCTCTGGATCTTGATAGTATCAATATCAATATCAATATCAGTATACTGGTTGTGGTATTGTACTATAGTTTTACAAGATGTTACTACTGAGGGGAATTGAGTAAAGGGTACATGGGACCTCTCTGTATTGTTTCTTATAACCATGTGTGGACTACAATTATCTCAAGATTTTTAAAAGTCATTTAAAAATGAAACATTATGGTAGCTGTTCCACCTCCTGTGGTTTGAATGTTTGCTGTCTCTAAAACAATGTTGAAATTTAATTGCTACTGCAACAGCATTAAGAAGTGGGATCTTTAAGAGGTGATTAGGCCATGAGGGTTCCACCCTCATCAGTGGACTTACTGCTTTAATAAAAGACTCGTTTGTGCCCCTCCTTGCCCTCTCACCTTCTACCATGGGATGATGCAGAAAGAACGCCCTTGACAGGTGCCAGCATCTTGATGTTGGACTTCCCGGCCTCCAGAACTGTGAGCCAATAAATTTTTGTTCATTATAGATTACCCAGGATGTCGTATTCTGTTATAGCAGCACAAAATGAACTAAGGCACCACCCAACAGTGATGAGTTTAGAGGAAGTTTTCTCAACTGGGAGTGATTTTGCTCTTCATGGGACATTCGACAATGTCTTGAGACACTGGGTAGAGGCCAGGCATGCAGCTAAACATCCTACAATGCACAGGAAACCCCCTTACAACAAAGAATTATGCAACTCAAAATGTTAATAGATTGAAGTTGAGAAACCCTGGCTTAAAGCTAATAATTTTGTAAAATAAGGAAATATATTTTATTTAACTTGGATTAGGTGATGGCTTATTAAATTGGCCATTTAATAGGTAGTTTATTACATTGTTAAAAAAACAGCTTGGATGACTCTTTGGAAATACCTCTGCTGTGGTTTGAACGTCCCCTTCAAAAGTCATATTGAAATTTAATCGCCATTAATTTCAATTATTATTTCAATAATTGCCATTAATCATATAACCCTTATGAATGGATTAATGCCATTATCAAGGGAGTGGGTTAGTTATCTTGGGAGTGGGCTCCTAATAAAAAGATAAGTTTGGCCTCATTTCATCTCTCTGTCTGGTGTACTTGCTTGCCATGTGATGCCTTCTGCCGTGGGATGACCGTCGCCAGACACTGGTGCCATTCTCTTGGACTTCCCAGCCTCCAGAATTATAAGCCAAATAAACTCCTGTTCTTTATAAATTATTCAGTCTGTGATATTTTGTTATAGCTGCAGAAAGTGGACTAAGACACCTCTCTCTCTTTTTTTTTTTAATTTCAGGCTGGAAATATCATGGCCATGCTCTTGGACACACAACTTTGGTGTCTTGAGCTCACTCATTGTCTTCCTTTTAAAACTAACTCAAAGTGACCCCTTGGTCAGCAGGTATACCCCGAGCCCACCTCTATAAGGAGGTGAGCTAGCTATCTTACATTTCCTTGTTGGAAATCATAAATCATAAAAGCAAGCTGGTTGTAACCCCATCTTATTAAGAGTTGATCACTATAGCATTTTACTGTGCACTTAAAATGGTTACACTTATAACACTTGGTAAAATATATAACTTTGAACTCACTACCCTTTAACACTTCTCAAAAGCTTGATTGAAATAAAAAATATTTTTGGAGAATTGCCTGTTGGATAAGTAGACTACCCATTTCTCTACATGTTTTTGGGTCTATCCCTATACAAAGACCGACTGTCAGAAAAGTTATTATGTAAGCTGTAATATATGGCCTGCCTGCCCCACTCCATTCATTTATTCAACAAATATTAATATCTACTTACCAGGCACAATGCTAGATGCTAAGGAGGTAGCAATGAACAAAACTCGAATTCCCTGCGCTCAGGAAGTTTGTATTCTAAAGGAGGGTGTACCAATTAAGTTATTGCTATGTACAAACTACCTACAAATGCAGCGTCTTGAAAAACAATCATTATTAGAGTTCTCAAAACACAAAGCTGACAGCAGTTTAGGCCAGTCGGGGCAACCAGAACAACTTTGTTGACTTGGGACTGCTCCAGGTATTGCTCATGCTCCAGCAGCCTGGGCCAGGCTTGTTCTCCTTGCAATGGCCCAGAGGGAGACTGCAAGCCCAATTACACAAGTGCTTTTCAAGCTCTGCTTGCATCACAGCAACTAATATTTCATTGGCCTAAGCAAGTCACAGGACTGAACGCAGCATCAAAAGGTCGGGCAGAACATACAATGGGAAAACCTGCAAAGTTAAATGACACGATACAGACGGTGGTAAAAATAATGGAACCAAAGGTGAGATTATTACAGAGGGTGACAGAAAACAAATAAGTAGTGATAAGTATTATGTGATAGTGATAAGTGCCGTAAGAAAAAATAAAGCAGAGTATGAAAATAATGACAAGAAGTAGAGGTAAAGGGGTGGTGTTATTTTTGATAGGATGGTTAAGGAAAGCCGCTTTGATTAGGAGCTATTTGAAGAGAGACCTCAATGTGAGGAGGGATCATTTGGGGGAATTTGAAGAATAGAAGCTACAAGGAAAAAAATAGAAAAATAATAAAATAAGAGAATAAATAGGAGTACAAAGAGAACTCAGCTGGAAACTATGAACTTATATTGACATCAACCCATATAGTTGCATGACCAACTTTATGCATTTATTAAATGTGTTCCTACGATCAAAGAGACATACTAACTTCATTTTGCTGCTCACGTTGTTTATGGGATCTCTAGACCGATGATGAGGAATCAGTGTTTAGAGCTGAGGCAGTCACCATGTTTGTCTATTCATACTAAATGCATTGATCAATTTTATGCAATTAGAGAAAAAGTCAGGGCCAAGGCAGGAGGATCGCTTGGGGTCAGGAGTTTGAGACCAGCCTGAGCAAGAGCAAGACCCCGTCTCTACTAAATATAGAAAAACAATAGCCAGACAACTAAAAATGGAAACAAAAAATTAGCTGGGCGTGGTGACAAGCGCCTGTAGTCCCAGCTACTTGGGAGGCTGAGGCAGAAGTATCACTTGAGCCCAGGAGTTTGAGGTTGCTGTGAGCTAGGCTGGCGCCACAGCACTCTAGCCAGGGCAATAGAGCAAGATTCTGTCTCAAAAAAAAGAGAGAAAAACTCGGCTTGTATTGGGCATGGTCACTACAGGTTAAATGGGAATTCTATACCTAAATGTTTTGAACCTCCTCAGAGAGCAGCTCATCTGACATAACCAGTTGCAGAATTAAACCTTCTTTGTTTAGGAACTGGTGCACTAACAATACAATGTTGGGAAAAAAACAAAGCCAGACTTGTATTCACTACCACAAAGGTGCAATCAATTGAGTCTTTCTTAAAAGGATATGAATCTGCATGAAAAGCAAGAAAATTCTTAGTATGCCATACGTAACACTCAAATAGGACAGAAACCAATTCAGTAGTAAAAATATGTGGTTAAAAATGTCATAAACGAACATTACTAAGTTTTATTTTCTAATCTGAAGTTTAGTTGAAAAGATGTTTAAGATTTATTTTATTAAAATATACAATAATTGATTTATAATTACCATCATTTAAAAAGAAAGTTTGTTTTAAAAATTCGTGATTACAAAAAAAAATAAAATAAAATAAAAATTCATGATTACAGTACTTCAATTTGAAGACTGATTTGGAGGATTTTATATAAAAAATTCCACTAGATGGTGCTCTTTTAACTTTCTCAAAGGGAACACTGAAGGAGTTTGAATCCCTAGCCTGACTCAGCTAATTTAACGTTAATGAAACCAAATTAGTGCATCTGATTCAGAATTTCCTCGGATATAAAAAGCAGTGTGTATAATCTAAGAACAGTATAAATGTGATAATTAATCGATACAGATGACTTTTCTTAGCAGTGGAAAAATACTGTGATATTTTTAACAAAGGGATTCTGGGAACATTGTGTATGTGCTCTTTGAGAAATAAGGTTTTATAAAATATAAACGCTGGAAAATTTTAGACATTACCAGATTTTACTTAGAAAGTAATTGTTGAACTGAACTAAGTAATTTAAAATGAAAACACGCTATTGGTATACATTGAAGCTTAAATGTACCAATGGCCTTTTTTTGTAATTACAAATCTGTCCTTTATCTGTGACACACTGTATGTGAATTCTCTCTATATAAGGTACATAAGCTATGTCTACATGACACAGAAAATATTATTTATTAAAGTATTGGATCATATTACAACTTCTACAGCACATCTATGTGTGCATGTATATACAGACTGGGGAGCAAGGAATTTGCTGTTTCCTTATAACCCCACGTTTATGATGTCAGTAATAGTATGTCTTATCAAGATTTACAGAAGGACATAAACTTAGAAAAGTTTTACATATAGTTTGTTAAACATCTACTTATAGACTAGCGTATTTCCAGGCAAGTAGTTGTTAAATCAAGAATGCCAAGACATAAACTAATTCAAGCAGCCAGAAAATAAGATATTTGGAAGTTAGTGTTCGCTTTATTTATGGATCAGTTAAGATTCTTACCAGAAATGATGTTATATTGTGATGACAAAAGCATATACTAAAACAAGAAGAGTTTAAATACTGAGAAAATGCAAAACATAATGTGTACATTTATTGAGTTAATGCACCGTTGTTAACAACGAATCTCTATTTTGATATTGAAGGAGCTATGTTCATTTAAGTACTTGGTAAGTGTTAACATGAAATTAATGTTCTAAATAAAAGCATACACTCCTAAACACGAGGTTCAAATATGCTAGTAACCCTTTTTGTTATTGAAATCTATTCTCTATTTGTAACTTTTAAAATTCCTTTGCTTAGACATCTCTTAGGTGAATCAAAAGAACTTGCTTGCACATAGTAACAGCTTAATTCACTTTTGTTTTCTCAGATTTTATCTGTTAACATCTCTACAATTTTGATATCGCTGACCACCCTATCCTCCTATGATTCTTCTTGGATTTTATGTCACCCCACTCTGGCTTCTGTTGCAGGGCTCCTCTCTCATGTTTTTCTGGTTCCTCCCTAAATGAGAGTGTTTTTTCACCGTTCAGTCCTTATTCTTTTGCTTTTCTTTCTCTACAGTTCTTTCCTCCAAAGGGTGATCCACACATTGAGTATCTATGATTGCTTCTGTGAGGGGAGCTCTCAAGTATCCATCTCTTGTTTTAGACTCTCGCTGGAATTCCATTTCTTAATTTCTAACTATCACTTGGCATTTATTTCCTCCTGAATTTCTAATTACACTCTGTCCCGGATATTTTTCCCTGGATTTCAAATCTCATGGAACCTACCAAAAACTGAACTTTTTCATTTCCTATAATATAAACCAAAATGTTGTTTTCACACACCAGTCACTGCAAATGACAGTCTTGGGATTATTGTATTTACCTCACCCACCACAGTTGACCAGTTTCCAAGGCCTATAAATTCATCACATTTATGCTTTTCTGTTCACTTACATTGCCATGGCCTAGTCGAGATCCATAATTACCTCCTTCCTAGGTCTCCACTGTGGCCTCCTCACTTCACTTTAATTCTGGGACTTTCCCACCCCACTCCACCCACCCCTGCCAGAGCTTCTCATCTGTGTGCTTCAGTTTACTTGCACTAACAGGTTGTGTGGGGTAGGCAAGGCAGAGGACAGGGGCTGGCCTTAGAAACGCACATTGAGGTGGTGGCCCAGGCTCTAGGGAAGGGTTTAACAGAAGCAGCAACACACACAGGGACACACAGCTTTCAGTTCAGTCAGTGGTTCACAAAGGAGGGAAAGAAAACGGAGACAGGAAATCAAGATCATGGTCAATATTCAAATGTCCAGATAGGCAGAGAATTCATTTCTGGAAGGTCATTCATGTGCTGTGTGAATCAAGATTGGCTCACAAATGGGGAAGCTGGACTGAATAAACACGGAGGGGCAGTGGTAGCAGTGGATTTGGCTCATAGTGAGCTACCTAACCCCACCGCCCCTGTGCCACAGGACGATTAAGAATAGACCCCTATCTTCTGCATTCTTCACCTGGACCCACCTCACACTTCACTGCCTGACCTGTTCTTGATTATTCTAACCCCCGACCCTTGGATTCATTACCTATTTATAGACCAGCAGTTGCTGCCTGTCCAGACACTTACTCAGCTCTCTGGCCCTGAGCCTGGCTTCCCTCCTCACCCATAATTTGCATGTACTCCCTTTGATGATACTGCTTCTTTCTCGCAGCCAAATAGCTCTCTTGGTACAGATTCAACTGCAGATCCTTACTCTCCTTTCCATAGAGATCACTATATACAGAATTGTTAAGTAGCTACAAAATTAAGTAGTGAAAGGATGAAAAGAGTGCTCTAAGGTATTGAGGAGGCAGTTACTGCAGAAAGTGAATACAACCCCAAGGGCTGAATGAGCAAAGAGACAGGCTTGGAAACTTAGAAGAGGAGCCCTCAAGCTGAAACTTAGACTTCCAAGGAGGGGGCTGCTTAGCTGGTCCCTGTGTCTTTGAGTTCTGAGAAGCAAAATTCTAAGGATGGGGAATATAAGGTTGGTTTTGATGTCTTTGAGATGGTGAGATGATACTGATTCTGCCAGTGTTGGGGAAAATGCAAGCTAGATTCAGGTGCTGCTAAGGTGATATGACAGAGTGTGACTGCTGGCTACTTGAGACTGAGAGGCCAGGGAATACCTCACCTCTATGATAGGTGGTATTTGGGCATGAACCTGAATGACAAGGAATCAACCATATAAAATCAGCCATGTAAAAATATGAAATCAGCAAACACTGATGGACATCAGCATTTGGAATCATCTTTATTTGGGAAGAGCTCAGTCATTTTACATACTTAGAGCCAGAGGAAAGTGCTTGAAAATCCTTTATTGTACAATCTCTTTCTAGTATTTTACTGGGGACCACATAGTAATTGATATTTTAATACATTTTGATAAGGCACCACATTCAGATACTTTTTGTTCTTAAATATTTTACCAAGCACCCTGCGCAGGGATATTAAAGCATCATGTAGAATCTCTTAACTTTTAGGCTCATCTCATCCTCTGGGGCACTTCCTAGTTGAGCTCAAATTAGCAGACACTTTAAAAATTACTTTAAAATAATTATAGATTGATAGGCAGTTATAAAAAGAAGAACTTTATAGGGAGGTCCCATGTATGCTTCACTCAGTTTCCTCAATGGTAACATATAGCTGTAAGGCAGTATCAAAATCAGGAAATAAAGATATCAGTACCATCCACTGAGCCTATTTAGATTTCACCAGTTTTATATGCACTCACGTGTATGTAGTTTATGCAATTTTATGTAACCACTATCACTATCGCGATACTGAAGTGTACCATAAACACAGGTCCTTCCTGCCATCCATTTGCACCCACACCTACCCGGTCTTGCTCATATGTAACCTTTGGCAACCACTGATCTCTTCTCCATGCCTATAATTTTCTTATGTCAAGAATATTTTATAACTAGGACATATGGTTTTTACTTAGCCTAATTCCCCTGAGATCTAACCAAGCTGTTGCACATATCAATAGTGTATTCCTTTTTACTGCTGAGTAGTATTTATAGTATGGATGTACCACAGTTTGTTTAACCATTCACCAGTTGAAAAACATTTGGGTTATTTCCAGGTTTTGGCTATTATGAATAATGCTGCTATGATCATTCACGTACAGATTTTTACGTAAACATAAGTTTTCATTTCTGGGATAAATGTCCAAGAGTACAATTTAACTGTTGGTTCACATGGTAAGGGCATGCTTAATTTTTGTAGAAACTGCTGAATTGTTTTGCAGAGTGGCTGTACTATTTTACAGTCCCACCTCCATTGAATGAATGATCCAGTTTCTCCATATCCTCACCAGCATTTGGTATTATTACTATTTTTTTAACCATTCTAATAGGTTAAATATGATAAGATATACTGATATCTCATTGTGGTTTTCATTTTCATTTCCCCAATGGCTAATGATGTTAAACATGTTTTCACCTGCTTATTTGCCATCTGTGTAATACTTTTTGGAAAATGTCTGCTTACATCTTTTGGTAGACTTTTCAAAGTTCACATCCATTTTTAGATCAATTCTCCAACAAGGTTGAAACCATGCTCGCAGCAATTCGTCCATGTGCATATATAGTTTTCCTAAATAATTATAAAATAACATACAATATAATAGCAACTCTAACACATTTCTCTTCACCAGTTTGGAAGAACAAATTAATACATGCTCACTGTAAAAAAATAAAATTGAAAGAACAGCAAAAAATTCACTAATTACCCAAAGTCTTACCATTTGGGGGTAACCACTGTTTGTGAGCATATGTCTAGATTTCTTTCTGTATGTATATTCTTTGCACATGTAAAAACACATCCACAATTTACATAACTGGTGTGATACTACTCTGTACCTTGTTTCACACAAAGTATATTATTGACATCCTTCCATATTAACATAGATCTTCATTATCATTTTAATGTCTGCATAGTAACTCATTGTTTCCAATTTTTTTTTTTGCTATTATAAACAATGCTTTAATGATTGTGCTTGTGGGGATTGATTTTTGGATTTTTATAATTATTTTCTTTAGACTAAATAAGTAGAAGTAAGATTGCTGAACCAAAAGTCATGTATATATGTATGTATATAATATACACTGATATATCCATATATATATGTTTGTAAATGTTTAGGAATTGCCTTTTAGAAAGATTGTGTCAATTTACATTCAGCCCCCACCCCCACCTCCCCCCACACACACACCCTAAGATTCTGGTAAGGTTCTTAACCTTTTGCTTGTATTCCCCTTCCAACGAATTTCTCTCTCTCTCTCTAAGGATTGAAACATAAATCCAAATTAACTTTTTGTTGTTTAAAAATTTTAAATCATTAACTGAGGCAGAGTACAGGGCTCCATGAGGGTAGATCAGTAAAAGTCCTGCAAAATAGCTATCTTGTAGACCTGTTCCTCCAAGACACCTTTCTGGAATGTGGTCTGCTTCAATGGCTTTGTTATCTGGCCATCTAGCCTGCTACAAGACTCATGGGGAATGACAAAGACAGGTAGCACATCAGTGATATTTACTTGTGGAAAGAGGAATTACGATTAGGAGGAAAAAAATCCAAGATTACTACCAGCATGCCTACACTTCAAAGACAGAAAGATATGGCATGTAAAGTAAACATAAAACAGCAAGTCCTACTTGCAACATTAGAGGTTTATTGTAACGTTGGATGATGCTGCAGTCCAGGGTCATTTGAATGCTTTTTTTTCTTGTTTCATTTGGTCAAACAAGTATAGCATTTTAATTATGATCTAGAGAAAGAATAACTTACACTGACATATCCCCAAATTCAAAATGATTCTTTTTAGTAGTCATTAGGCTCATTTTTCAAGGTCCAACAGAAATATATTTTAATGGTTTAATGAGTAAAATTATCTTTCACATGATGATGATATATTTTCACTTACAAACTTCCTCAGATGAATTAAACAACACAAGGACTGAATGCAAAATTGTATCTTTTAGTAATCAGGAAACACGTTCGTGATATACCATATAACACTAGATAAGAATTCAGTTACAATATGTGCCATCTTATTTATTAGTATTTTTCACACTGCCTCAGCATTTCTTTCATTGCTCTGTTTAGCAATTAAATACTTATCCCTCTAATTTTTAAGCCTCCCCCCACCCTTACCCAATTCCATAAGATTTTTCTGGATTGAAGAAAACTAGTATGAAAGTGTTTACAAGATACTTAAGATGTATTTTTGGAGTGAGTTCTGAAAGTTCTTGTAACTTCAGATTTAGAGTGCTAGATATAACAGTGGAATTTTGTAGCTACTGTGTATCTGGCTTATTAATAGCGCAGTAGCAAAATACCGCATCATGTAGGGCTTTTCCCTTTCCTAGGCATTTTTGCCTCTATTAGTTTCTCTGTGCAGGTATTCTGAGGTAGAATTCCACCTTTGTTAGCCATCGAGGTCAATCAGAAGGGCCAGGTTCCAGTTCTACTTCCACAGAACATTATTTGTGGGATCTT
Organism: Propithecus coquereli; assembly: GCF_000956105.1. Classification (NCBI taxonomy): domain Eukaryota; kingdom Metazoa; phylum Chordata; class Mammalia; order Primates; family Indriidae; genus Propithecus; species Propithecus coquereli. Next base: position 1,440,486 of record NW_012149052.1, read on the forward strand.
GGGCAAATTCCTGACATCTCAGCTTCATTATTTTTAAGACCAAGAGGTTGGAGACCTCATAAAGTCCCTTCAAATATAAAATTATATAATAAAATAATTTATAAATTCATGTAAAAATTTACACTGTTTTTGTCAGGAATTCTACTTGCAAAGGCACACTGTAAACCTTCAATTTTGAAAAATCTGAAGACTATTCACAAAAAGTACTAAAATGATACAGGAATTAACAGAAAGTCATCATCATTCATTTAATATGCAAAGAGAAAAAGTTCAAAGTATACTCAAGTTCTTAAGAGGATGATTAATTATAGTTCTCTAAACCTCACATCTAGCGTCTCTGTGACCTCAGTCCTTGGGGACTATTTCTACGTAAGACCAAACGGGTGGGGCTGAAAGAGCTCTGATTTTTATTTGTTTATTTTAGGTCAGTAATTTTGTGGAGGCTCAGGAGTGAGGGTCTAGGACTCTCCTTATTCTTTGGAGGGTGCTCACAGTTTCTAGATCTGCTGACTCTATCTGCAGGGAAACGTGCCATTCTTTGGAAAGAAAGGAGGCTCCGCATAAATGACTTGACCAAAAATGTGTGATCATCTCAGATGTAAGGAACGGGCTGCGGAATTGCATCCTCGACTTTACTCTTACCTTCCCCTTTCCCCCGCAATTCCCCATTTGCAGCAGAGAAGTCAAGTCATCCCAAGGGCCTTCAGAGGACCAGACAGGGCAGTTACGAACTCCCAGACACCCAGCTGGCCAGACCCTCCCAACCTGTAATGATAGGAGGATGCTCTCTGGGACGCCCCCTCGTGAGGTCTCCAACCTAACAGCGAAGGGGCTGAAATCCCCCCACGCCTTACTTTGGAACAAGTCCTCAGACCCCGTGGGGAGGGCTGTCACTTTCAGGGGTAGAGACATTTCTGTCTGGCGTACCCGCCGCGCCACGCCCCTACTTCGCCCCGAGGGGCGGGGTCGGAACAAATTCTGCAGCTCTAGACACGTGTCCCGTTGCCAAGCGATGAGGGAGGGGGCGGGGCCGACGGGAAAGAGGAGCGGGGCCAGGCCCGAAAGAGGCGCGCGCCAGACCCGCGGCCGCGCAGCCGCCCTTCCTCCCTGTGGGGCCGCCGCGCCCCGCCTCCACCCGCGGGCAGAGCTGCGCACGCGTGGAGCGAGAGGCCGCCTGCACGCTTCGCTGGGCTCGCGCAGGGGCTGCACGTCCTGCCAGCGGTGGCGCCACAGCCGGAGCCTCCCCGGAGCCGGTGAACCGAGCGGTCTCGAGGGAGGGGCGCGGGAGCAGGCGCAGGAAGAAGGAGCGCGGGGCGGGTAGGGCGGCCGCCGTGCCCACCGCTGCTGAGGAAAATGGTATTCGAGTCGGTGGTCGTGGACGTGTTGAACCGGTTCTTGGGAGACTATGTGGCGGACCTGGACACGTCCCAGCTCTCTCTGGGCATCTGGAAAGGTAACGAGACCGCCGCCGCTCCTCAGTGTCGCCTGCCTCCCGCCCGGCCCTCTCGCTGCCTGAGCCGGTCCGGTCTTCATGGGGCTTCAGGCCCCCCGCTCGCCTGTGCTGCCACCTGCCGCCCGCCCTCCTCTGGGTCAAGTTACGTAAAGCCGGGCGGCAGTTCCCAGGCCTCCGCCCGCGGGTTGTTTATTTTTGGGCTTAGGGGAGGGTCGTGGGTGCGGGACGAAAAGGTCTGTCTTTCCCAGCGGAGCGGCTGAGGGGGACCCGCCGTGGGTTCCATGGGTCTAGAGTTCAAATCCCGGCGAGATGCCCTTTTCTGCCCCTTGTCCCATGCCGGGCGAGGAGGAGCGACGTCACGCTCCTGGGTTTGCTCTCATCCCTGTCGTTTTCCCCCTTGCGTTATGACGGAGGCCCCAGAGAGCCCACGGAGTGCCGCACGCTGCTTCGCACGTGAAGGCAAGGCGCTGTTACCGAAGACGCCTCCCCCCTTCCTTCCTCGGCCTCCGTAGGGCTAACCCCGAGGCGCTTTCTCGGCGCCCGCTTCCGGCGGTGCAGCTTGGACTCCGGCTTGCTCCCCTGGGTTGGGCCGATAACGAAAAGGCAACTCCCGTGGAGAATAACTCAGTCTGTTGCTTGTGTGTTTTTAGTTCATAACCTGACCCAAGAATGTGTCCCATTTTCAAGGCTTTGGGGTTTTGTGGGTCAGAGTGAATTGCTGGTGGTTTTTTTTTTTTTTTTTTTTAAAACAACAGGTGCGCTGTGCAAAGTCTAAGACCTACAAAAGACAGGGATGAACATGCCCCTTTCACTTGGTGAAAGACGGAAGCTTTATTTGTTTCCGTTTACTGTGATGTTCCACCTGTTTAGAGTCTCATTTTTAGTGCATCATGTTTTTTGTATTATACTATCGTTTATCTTAAACACCCATTGGAAGTTAGTCTCCTTTATGATATGGATTTCCTAGGCCAAAGGGAGGATTCATTTTTGTGTGAATTATGTATATTAATGTGTAATTGTACATTATATATTTATATATAATATATTTTTAAAGTAATTTTAACTGTTTTTGGATATGCACACTTCCATCCTTCTAAAATACTTATTTATTTTGACTCTTCCTTTGTGAAACAATGTAAACAAGTAATTTAGTTTGATTAAAAGAATTGTTACTTGTTACTACTGTTGGTATCTGGTACCGTAACATAGTGGACTACAAAAACTAGGGACATAAGCGATAGCTCAGCCTCTCTGACTAGTACTAGAAACTTGTAGACTGTTTATTCTATGCTGCTTCTTAGTTGCAAAGTGAAAATAATAAAACTTGTCTCCATCTGTCTTTGAAGGAAGTTTAAGAACACTTGAGAGTGCTTTGATCTGTAGCGGAACGTTGCTTCTACATTTAAGGTGGGGGTTTTGTGATTAATCAGTGGATTTACTTATTTAAAACTTACATACAGTAAAATTCACTCTTGTGGTACAATTCTGTCTACCTTGACAAATGCTAAGAGCCTTGTATCCATCATTATAATAGTGACACAGGAAAGTTCCACCAAGCTCCCCAGATTTCCTCTGCTGCCTCTTCATAGTTCACCTCACCACACCTGGCAATCTCTGTTTCCATCCCTGTAGTTTTTTTTTTTTTCCAGAGTGGATATAAACGTGCTTGTTTGATATGTTTGGGTCTGGCTTCTTAGTTTCACTTCTTACACAAAATGCATTTGAGAGTCATCTGTGTGTTACATACATCAATAATTCATTCCTGTATTTTTGAGTAGTGTTTCATTCTGTGGATGTACTATAAATGTTTATTTGTTGGCCGGTTGAAGGATAATTCAGTTTTTTTGAGATTATGAATAAAGCTGCCATAAACATTCATGCACAGATTTTTGTGTGAACATAAATTGTTATTTCTCCTGGGTAAATAACTAAGAATGGGATTGCAGAGTCATGTGTTAAGTGAATATTTAGTAGTAGTAAGAAATAGTAAGAAACTACGAAACTGGCTTATACCATTTTCCATTTTCACCAGCATTGGATCACGTTTTAGCTGCTCTGCCTTTTACCAGCACTTGGTATTGTCATTAAAAAAACTTTTTAGCCATTCTAATAGGTATATAGTGGTAAAGCATTGTGATTTTAATTTGTATTTACATCCTTAGTGATTAATAATGTTTGAGCATCTTGTTCTTTGCTATTTGTATATTTCCATTGGGGAAGTGTCCACATCTTTTGCTCATTTTAAATTGGGTTGTTTTCTTTTTCTATTTTTATTGAGATTTAATTCCCATATCATAAAATTCCCCCTTTTAAAATGTATAATTCATTGTTTTAGTATAGTCACAAAATTGTGCAACCATCACTGTGTCTAATTCCCAAACATTTCGATACCCCCAAAATAAACCTCATCTCCATTAGCAGTCACTCCCCATTTCCTCCCATTCCTCCCCAACCTATCTCTAGCAACCATTAATCTGCTTTCTGTCTCTATGGATTAGCCAATTCTGGACATTTCATTTAAATGGAATCATACAATATGTGCCTTGCTGTTTCTGGCTACTTTAACTTAAAATTATATTTTCAAGGTTCATCTTCGTTGATGGATATATCCATATTTCATTCTCTTTTATAGTTGAATAATATTCCATTGTGCAGATATACCGCATTTTGTTTATCAGTTCACCAGTTGATAGACATTTAGGTTTATTCCTACTTTTTGCCTATTATGAATGATGCCACTGTGAACATTCATGTTCAAGTTTTTCGTGGACATGTGTTTTAAATTCTTTTGGCTACATACCTAGGAGTGGAATTGCTGGATCATGTGGTAACTCTATGTTTAACCTTTTGAGAAACAGCCAAACTCTTTTTCAAAGTGTGTGTTTTCTTATTGTTGAGAATTGAGTTCTTTAAATATTATGGATATAAGTCCTTTGTCAGACATGTGATTTGAAAATATTTTTTCCTAGTCTTTTTCCATTTTGCCTTTTGCAGAGGAAATGTTTTTGATTTTGATAAAGTTCAGTTTATCAAAAATTTCTTTTAAGAGTTAGGGCTTTTGGTGTCATATCTACGAAATCTTTGCCTAATCTAAAGTCACAGAGATGTTCTCCTATGTTTTCTTGTAGAAGTTTTATGTTTAGGGTTTGGATTCATTTTTTGTATAAGGTATGTGATATGGGTTGAAGGTTAAGGTAGAATCGTTTGCATGTGGATGCAAAATATCCAGTTGTTCAGCACCATTGGCTGAAAAGACTAGTCTTTCTCCAATGAATTACTTTTGTGCTTTTGTAAAAAAATCAGTAGATTTAATATTGTATGGATTTATTTTTGGATTATATGCTGTTCCAACAATCTACATGTCCATCATTTCACCAATATTACACTGTCTTGATAACTATACCTTTGTGGTTAAGTCTAGAAATCAGATTATGGGATCTCTCCAATTTTGGTCTTTGTCATATAATTTTTAAAATATGTCAGTTTTTTTATCTATAGAAATCGATTGTATGTTGATAATTAAAACTTTAAGTAGTAGCTGGAGTATTTCTTAAAAAATATACTGTGATATTTTCAAAAGCAGTAACTTTTGATAAACTTAGAGTATTTTTAAAAAACATCGAAAATTTTGATAATAGAAATTAAGTGTTGCATAAGAAAAATTTTAAGACTTAATATTTTATAATGTAATGTGAAGGACCTATTACTTGTAAATGTGTGCTTTTGCTAGGCTTCTGTGTAATATTCAGTTAATTTCACTGTTAGCATGATACAAGTATCAATTAGTATTCAGGCAGTACTAATAATGGGTAGTGTTCTGAATATTTGTTTCTGAGATGATTCTTTGGAAATCAGAATCCATGTTTTCTCAGAAACATTATTATATGTGAATAAAGAGCTTCCAAAAACATGTTTTATTATACTATAGCAGAAGAGTACTACAATACTAGGTCCAATACACTAAGTAAACTGATTGCTGGAAGCCATCTATTTTGTAGGAGAAAAAGGAATTGAGCTTCATCCCAGGACTGACTCTTTGCAAATTTTTATGTTGGTAAAGTATACTTTTTATACACTTTTATTTACAATTCTCCACCCTTCTCATATATCAAGTTAGGGAGGTAGTAATATTTAATAGATTAATTTGAGATTCATCCTTTCAACTTTCCCAAGCATTGAGCATTTCACATATTTCCTTTGAGAGCCAGGATGCATCAGAATCAGCCATAGGTGTTCATTATGAATGCAGATTTTTTTTTTTTTTTTTTTATGAATACAGATTTTTGAACTCTTCCCCAGAAATGATTATCTGGAATAGGACACCAAAATCTTTTTTTTTTAAACAAATTACACCCAGGACTGTGATGTACAACTAGGTTCATTTTAAAAAGACTTTCAGGGAAAAAGTATTAGAAAGTCAGAGAGACAAAAGCAATAGTATGAGTGGCTTGTGTGATAGAATTATCATTTGTAACACAGGAAATACCTGTACTTTGTAGCTCCTTCTTACTTTAGTCTTCCAAATTTGTTTTCTTTTATTCTCCAAAATAATGATACTCAGACAAATTTGTAATTTTTTTATGACTGACATTTTTATGTAATATTAGAGGCTCAGATTTCTTGTTTTTTAACTAATACACATATTATGTTTTTTAAATGTTAATCTCCCAGTTTTCTCTTTATAATAGAGTCTTAGGTTCAGTGGCCACTTACTGCATACCTCTTTATACCAGGGGCTGTGCAGGATGATGAAGATTCAGTTAGGATACAGTTTCTGATTTTAAGGAGTCATTCATCTGTGACAGGAATATACTGGAGAACTAAGCAAATAATTCTTACAGTCTAGTGATATTACCAATTCTAATTTCTTAAATGTTATTTTTATATCCATGTTCTCAGATACTTTCAGAGAACTTCAAAGCTGATGGAAAATTTTATTATGAAAAGTATTATGAGATTTTACAGTACACATCTATATACTATCTAGATTTGTGATTAATATATGTATTAACAGCTTTATTGAGGTATAACTGACATATAGTAAAATACACATATTTACAATCTACAATTTGGTAAGTTTTGGCATATATGTGCACATAAGTAACCATCATCACAGTCAAGATAAGGCACATATATCCACCACACCCAAGAGTTTCTTTGTGCCCCTTGACAGTCCCTCTCTCTTAACACTTTTTCCCCTTTCACCCTTCTTCCCAAGCAACCACTGATTCACTGTCTGTTACTATATGCTATATTAGTTTTCTAGAATTTCATATAAATGGAATTGATTGTATGGTATATATTCTTTTATTCTAATTTCTTTTAGCATAAACAAAGGCTGCAGGACAGGTTGATTGCTCAAGTTGGTTGAATTCCTATTGTCTGGAGACCCTCCCTTCCTACTTACAAGAGTACAGAGAAAAAACTTTTTTCTTTGACAATATCTTTCATATTTATAGCTGTTTTCTATTCGTTGTACTTCTTTGTTTCCTTTTAAACAATCCTCCCCTCTTTTGCCTTCTCTGGGTTTTTTTTTTTCCTTCCTCTGGTTTTAATTATTTTGTATTATTTTATTTTTTTCTCCTCTCAGTGTATCAGTTGTACTTCTTAATTTTTTTTTCAGTGGTTATCTTAGAATATGCTGTATTCATTTAAAACTAATGTAAATCTGCATTCAAATAACACTATACAGCTTCATGGGTAATGGAGGTATCTTAGAGTACTCAAAGTCCTCCCTTCTGCCCATTATAACATTTTTGTCATTAATTTCTCTTATCCATAAGCTATAATCATCCAGTGTATTGTTGCAATTATTATTTAAACAACTAGTTTTCTACTTGATTATTTAAGAATAAGGAAAGTAAAAGACTTAATTTTACCTTCATTTATTATTTCTCTAATGCTCCTGTAAATCTGCATTTTTGATGTATCACTTTCCTTCTATCTGAATAACTCCTTTTTAGTATTTTTTGCAAGGGAGCTCTACTGGTGGTCTACGAATTACATCAGTTTTTGTTTATCTTGGAAAGGTTTTTATTTCGCCTTCATTCTCCCCCATTGAAAAAAAATTGTGATAAAATATACATAACATTTATTGTCTAATCATTTTAAATATACACTTCAGTGTCATTAAGTAAATTTACATTGTTGTGCAACCATCACAACCAGCCATCTTTGGAACTCTTCATCTTGCAAAACTGAAACACTGTATCCATTAAACAGTGACTGTCCATTTGGTACCTAGTATGAGTGGAATCATGCAGTATTTGCTCTTTATAATTGACATCTTTTACTTAGCCTAATGTTCTTAAGATTCATCCATGTTGTAGCGTATGTCAGAATTTCAATAATTTTTCAGGCTGAATAATATCCCATGGTATGTATATGCACACCACATTTTGTTTCTCCATTCCTCTGTTGATGAATACTTGGGTTGTTTCGCCTTTTGGCTGTTGTGAGCATGGGTATTTTCTTTGAGTCTGTGCTTTCAAATTTTTTTGTGCATGTACCCAGAAGTGGAATTACTGGATCATATGGTAATTCTAGTTCTTTGAGGAACCATCATATTACTTTCCACAGTAGCTGCACTGTTTTACATTCCTGCCAATAGCGTACAAGGGTTGCAGTTCACATCCTTGCTAACGCCTGTGTTCTCTTTTTTTGGTTGTAGCTACAGTAATGAATATGAGGTGCTATCTTGTAGTTTTTATTTACATTTCTTTAAGTAGTGATATTGAGCATTTCTTCATGGGCTTATTGGCCATTTGTATATCTTCACTGGAAAAATGTTTAAGTCTTTTGCTCATCTTTTAATCAGGTATTTGTTTTTGAGTTGCAGGAATTTTTAAAAATATATTCTAGATATTGTCCCCTTATCAAATATATGATTTGCAGATATTTCCCCTCATTTTCTATGTTGCCTTTTCACTGTTGGTAGTGTCCTGTGATGCACAAAAGTTTTAAAATTTGATGAAGTTCAGTTCACCCATTTTTTTCTGTTGTTGCCTGCGCTTTTGGTTGTCATATCCAAGAAATCATTGCAAAACCCAATGTCATGGAACTTCCCCCTGTGCTTTATTCTAAGAGTTTTATATGCTTTTACATTTAGCTCCTGGATCCATTTTGAGTTAATTTTTGAATATGGTATAAGATAAGGATTCACCTTCATTCATTCACTGTATATATCCAGTTTCTTCAACAGCTTTTGTTGAAAAGACTGTCCTTTTCAAATTAAATGGTCATGCCACCCTTGTTGAAAATTATTTGGCTATATATGTGAGGATTTATTTCTGGATTTTCTATTCTATTCCACTGGTCTGTGTGTTTGTAAGCCAGTACCAAACTGTTTTGATAAAAGTGGCTTTTAATAAGTTTTAAAGTCAGAAAGTGTGAGACTTCTAACTTTCTTCATTTTTTTCAAGATTTTTTTGGCTATTCAGTGTTGAATTTAAGAATGGATTTCTGTATTTCTCCAAAAAATGTTGAAATTTTGATATGGATTGCATTGAATCTGTAGATCGTTTTGCATGGTATTGACACTCCTTGATTAAATTTATTCCTAAGTATTTTTATTATTTTTGATGCTATTGTAAATGGAATTTTTTCTTATTTCCTGTTTGTACTATTCATTTTTAGTATATAGAAACAAAATTGATTTTTTTCCTGTTGATTTTGTGTCTAGCAACATTGCTGAATACTTTAATTATAACATTTTTTTGGTGGAATATTTAGGGTTTTCTACATATAAGATCATTCTGTCTGTGAACAGAGATAATTTTACTTTTTCCTTTCCATTTTGGGTGCCTTTTATTTCTTTTCCTTGCCAAATTGCTATGGCTAGGTCTTTCAGTGCTATGTTGAATAGAAGTGGCAAAAGTGGATATCTTTATCTTTGTTCCTGATCTTAGAGGAAAGGGTTTCAGTTTTTCACCATTGTGAATATTAGCTTTGGGCTTTTTATACACGGCCTTTATTATATTGCGATAGGTTCCTTTTATTCCTGTTTTGTTGGTTTTTTTTTTTTTTTTGTCATGAAAGTGCGCTAAAGTTTTTCAAATCCTTTTCTGTATCAGTTGAGATGATTATGTGGTTTTTCCTTCATTTCCTGAAAGTGGTGTTACATTGATTTTCCTATGTTGAGTCATTCTTGCATTCTAGGAATAAATCCTTTTGGGTTATGGTATACAATCCTTTTAATGTGCTATTGAATTTTGTTTGCTAGTATTTTGTTGAGGATTTTTGCATCAGTATTCCTCAGGGGTATTGGTGTGTAGTTTTGTTTTTGGTTTTTTTTTCTCCCTCCTTTTCATGTCTTTATCTGGCTTTCATACTAAAGTAATGTTGGCCTCATAGAAGGAGTTTGGAAGTGTTCCCCTCTCGTCAGTCTTTTGGGAGAGTTTAAGGAAGATTGGTGTTAATTCTTTTTTTAATGTTTGGTAGAATTCACCAGTGAAACCATCTGGTCCTTGGGTTTTTTACTGTTATTAGGAAGTTTTTGATTACTGAGTCAATCTCCTTAATAGTTATAGGTTTGTTCAGACAATCTATTTTATTAACATTCAGCTTGGTATGTTGTATGTTTCTAGGAATTCATCCATCTCATCTAGGTTATCCAATTTGTTGTTGTATAATTGTTCATAGTACTTTCTTATACTCCCCTTTATTTTTGTAAAATTGGTAATAATAGCTCCTCCTTCGTTTCTGGGTAAAATAACTGTTTTTGGTTGTCAGTCTACTTAAAGGCAATTTTGTTGATCTTTTGGAGAACTAACTCTTGGTTTTGTTGATTTTTTTTTTTTTCTGTATTGTTTTTCTATTCCCTATTTTGGTTATCTTTGCTCTATTTATTATTTCCTTCCTTCTACTGGATTTGGGCTTAGTTTTATTTTCTGTTTTCTTAAGGTGTAAATTTAGTTTGTTGATTTGGACTATTTCTTCTTTTTTAACATGGGCATTTACAGCTCTAAATTTCCCTGCCATCACTCCTTTCACTGCATCTTATTAATTATAATGGTATGTTATATGTTCACTTTCATTTGTTTCAAGATAATTTTCTAATTTCTCTTGTCATTTCTTTGACTCATTTCTTGTTTGAGTGCTTAATTCTCCCGTATTTGTGGATTGTTCTGTTTTCCTTCTGTTTATTTCTAGATTCATTCCATTGTTATTGAAAAAGATACCTTGTATGATTTTAATCTTTTAAAATTTAAAAAATTTTGTTAATTGACACATAATAATTATACATATTTATGGAGTACAGTGTGATGTTTCAATACATGCATACATTGTGTAATGATGAAGCTGGTATTTAGCATCATCTCCTACATTTATCATTTCTTTGTGATGAGAACATTCAAAATCCTCTGTTCTAGCTATTTTAAAATATACAATACAATATTGTTAGCCATAGTCACTCTACTGTGCAATAGAACTCCAGAACTTATTCCTTCTGTCTAACTGTAACTTTGTATCCATTGATCAGTCTTTCCCATTCCCCGCTCCTCAGCCTCAGGTAACCACTATTTTACTCTTTACTTCTATGATATCACTTTTTTAGATTCCATCTATGAGTGAGATCATGTGGTATTTGTCTTCTGTGCCTGGCTTATTTTACTTAGCATAACAGTGTGCAAGAGTTCCCCTTTCTCCACAGCCATGCCAGCGTTTGTTATTTTTTGTCCTTTTGATGATAGCCATTCTAATTGGGGGGAGGTGATATTTCATTGTGGTTTTCATTTGCATTTCCCTGATGATTAGTGTTGTTGAACATTTTTTCATGTATCTTTTTGCCCATTTATATGTCGTCTCTTCTCTTTTCTAACCTTTCGACACTTGTTTTGTGACGTAACATATGGTGTATCCTGGAGAATGTCCATGTGCACTTGAGAAAAGTGTATATTGTATTGTTGGGTGAAGTGTTCTGTATGTTTTTTTGGTCCGGTTGGTCAATAGTGTTGTTCACATCCTCTGTTTCCTTATTAATATCCTGTCTGATTGTTCTATCCATTATTGAAAGTGGGGTATTGAAGTATCCTGTTATTATTGTAGTGCTATCTGTTTCTCTTCTCAATTCTGTCAACATTCGCTTCGTATGTTTTGGTGCTCTGATGTTCGGTTCATATATGTTTATTGTATCTTCTTAGTAAAATGTGTCCCTTTTATTATTATATAATGCCCTCCTTTGTTTCTTGTAACAGTTTTTGACTTAAAGTCTATGTGTCTGATATTAGTACAGGTTGAGTATCCTTTACTTGAAATGCTTGGGACCAAAAGTGTTTTGGATTTTTTTCAGATTTTGGAATATTTGCATATACTTAATGAGATATCTTGGGGATGGGACCCAAGTCTAAACATGAAATTCGTTTATGTTTTATATATACCTTATGCACATAGCCTGAAGGTAATTTTATGTAATATTTTAAATAATTTTTGCATGAAACAAAGTTTGTGTACATTGAACCATCAGAAGGCAAAAATACCACTGTCTCAGCCACGCATGTGGACAGTCTGTAATTATTTGGCATCACCATTATTCCTGACTCTGAATTTATGTGCTACCAATAAGCAGCCATTTTATTACAATTATTCACATGTAAGTACTTAACAGTAAGAAATATAACATACCACTAATACAGTAAAATAATATGTTAAGTGTAAGTAAGCAGCACAGCAGCATCTCTAGCACACCTGTATCAGCTGTTAAACAATAGAAGCAACAAACAACAGCAGTCTTTCAGTCTCTACCTATAATGCTGTGTTTTGACTAAAAGGTTATTGTATACCGTACTGTATTTTTTTAAGTGAGAAGAAACATCAGGAGCTGTGGAGGGACCAGGAGTTTGGTCCTGTCGGGATGAGGCGGCATTTTGCTGGATGGCTTTTTTAAATGTTTCCTCCAGAACCATCCGCCTTACTAACGATGGTTTTTGTCTTAAATATCTCTTTTTGATTTTATAAACTGACGTGATTTCTTGTTCTGTTACCGCCAGTACATACTACTCTACTCTAGACTTCGGTAAGCTCATGATGCAGTTTCACCATGTGGTCTGTAGATAGTTTTCTGCAGTGTTAACAATGTCATCTTTGTTGTCCACTTGTGGTATGGCTTTTCCTTTTTTCTTGGTTGGGCATTTGCTTCGTTGCTGTAGATCCTTAACCAGTTTCTAGAGTTCCCACAGTTATTTTGGTCAGTTTTTTGTTTAGTTGATGTTTCTTTGGTGGAATGAGGGCCTATAGCTTCATAGAACGCCATCTCTCTGGCATTGTTCCCTCCTTTTTACTTATGAAGAATAATTTCAGTGGGTACAGAATTCTAGATTGGTTGTTGTTTTTGTTTAACACTTTACATATTTTACTCATTTTGCTTTCATGGTTTGTAAAGTGGTGTGATATAATTCTTCTACTTGTAACTCTACAGGTATGGGTTTTTTTTTCCTCTCTGCTTTCTTTTGAGATTGTCTTTGATTTTCTGCACTTTGATTTTGACATGCCTACATGTAGGTTTTTGGTATTTATCTCGCTTGGTGGTTTCTGAGCTTCCTGGATCTATGGTATTTTTATCATTAATTTGGAAATTTCTCAGCCATCATTACTCCAAATTTTCTTTTCTTTTTTTGCTCTTCTGTCTCCTTTTTTCCCCTTCAGTTGTCCCATCACTTGTACGTTACTGCTTTTGTAATTGTCTTACAGTTCTTGGACATTCTAGTTTTGTTATTTTTGTCATTTTCTTTTTTGCATTTGAATTTGGGACATTTATATTTACATATCTTGGGGCTAATCGATTGTGGATTTTTAAAATTTTTTCCCCTTAACTGTTCATTACAGGTATATTTAAATACAATTTACTTTTTGCATATTAATCTTGTGTCATGCTACTTTGTTAGATTCGTATTGTTTATGTAATTCTTATTAAAACGTTTGTATACATTAACATTGAGCTACAACTGCAGAGGTCAGAATTTAAAATCAGTGAAGTTTTGGCCAAACATACCATCTTAAGACTGTGTAGAAGAATGAAGGTGAGCTAATAAGATGGCAAATAGATTCTGTTTTCTGTTTTGTACATTATTTATGATTGTTTTTCCTTAGTATGATGATCAGAAATGAAAAATACTTGATTGTTTCAAGTTTATTTTTTTTAATAATCTTTTTTAGGAGCTGTGGCCCTCAAGAATCTTCAAATTAAAGAAAATGCCCTGGTAGGTTTTGTCTGTGATAAATGTGTAATGTTGTCATGTTTAATTATGTACACTTCTTCCTGATTCAGTTTGCCACCTTAAATTATTTAAGTTCTAGAAAATTTTTTCAAAATGTAAATATTGCAAAATAGAATTTTAATCTTCCTAAAAGCACAAACTGACAGTATAATTTTTCCTATTTAAAAATACTTACATTTTTATTTATTCTCATATGGTTTTATTTTGAATGCTTGTTTTCCAGTTGTTTCTAAGTTTTTTAAAAACTGTTTTAACCACTTTTTTTTTTTTTTTTTTTAAGACAGAATCTTGCTCTGTTGCCCAGGCTAGAGTGCCGTGGCATCAGCCTAGCTCACAGCAACCTCAAACTCCTGGGCTCAAGGGATCCTTCTGCCTCAGCCTCCCGAGTAGCTGGGACTACAGGCATGTGCCACCATGCCCGGCTAATTTTTTATATATATATATATTTTTAGTTGTCCAGATCATTTCTTTTTATTTTTTTTAGTAGAGACGGGGTCTCACTCTTGCTCAGGCTGGTCTCGAACTCCTGACCTTGAGCGATCCACCTGCCTCGGTCTCCCAGAGTGCTGGATTACAGGTGTGAGCCACCGCGCCTGGCCTGTTTTAACCACTTTTTAGCGTACAATTCAGTGGCATTAATTACATTCACAATATTGTGCAACCCTCACCGGTATCTATTTCCCAAAGTTTTCACATCCCAAAAGAAGTAACTCTCCCTTCCCTCTTTCCATAGGCCCTGGTAACCTCTAATCTACTTTCAGTCTCTAAATTTGGCTATTCTAGGCATATAAGTAGAATCATGCCATATTTGTCCGTTTATATCTGGCTTATTTCACTTAGTATAACATCTTCAAGGTTCATTCATATTGTAGCATGTATCAGAATGTCATTCATTTTTATGGCTGAGTAATATCCCACTCTATGTATATATGCCACATTTTGTTTATTCATTCACCTGTTGATGAACACTTGGGTTGTATTTGTCTTTTGGCTCTTGTGAATAATGCTGCAATGAAATTTAGTGTACATGTCTCTGTTCTAGTACCTGCTTTCAGTTTCTTTGGGTATATACAAGTGTAGGAGTGGAATTGCTGGATCATATGGTAATTCTGTATTTAGCTTTTTTAGGAACTGCCAAAGTTTTTTCCATAGCGGTTGCACCATTTTACATTCCCTTCAGAAATGCATGAGTGTTCTGATTTCTCCACATCCTCCAAATCCTCCAACCTTTGTTTTTGTTTTTTTTTAATAATAGCCATCTTAATGGGTGTGAAGTGGTAGTTTATTTTGATTAGTATTTCCCCAATAACTAGTAACATTGAGCATCCTTTCATCTGCATGTTGCTATTTGTCTATGTCCTTTGAAGAAATGTCTATTAAGTTCTTTACCGTTTTTTAACCATGGTTTTTTGGTTGTTTTTGAGTTGTGGGAGTTCTTTATATATTCTTCATGTTGATATATGATTTGCACATATTTCCCCCATTTTATGGGTTGCCTTATCCCTCTGTTGATAGTGTCCTTTGATGCATAAAAATTTTTGATTTGGTAAAGACCAGTTCAACTATTTTTTTCATTACCTGTGCTTTTGTTATCACATCCAAGAAATCATTAGCAAGTCTAATGTCATGAAGATTTTCCCTTTGTTTTCCTCTAAGGATTTTATAATTTTAGCTTTTATGTTTAGACCTTTGATCCATTGTGAATTAATTTTTGAATATGGTATAAGGGTCCAACTTCATGTTTCTGCAAGTGGATATCCAGTTTTCCTAGCATGATTTATTTTCAGGCTGCCCTTTCAACCATTGAATGTGAATAATTTTTTTTGAAGATATTTTTTGCGAAGTGTGAGTTTTGCAAAATGAAGTTTTAATTTCCTGAAAAGCATAAATTTACAGTAGCATTTCCCACTATTTTCTTAAAATAATACAAAAATGGTAATGATTCTGGTAGGGTATTTTTTGTGGTTAGTGTTACTGTAGACCCTAATTATAAAAAGAGCAGCCAACCTGAACTTTATGGATTTGAGAATAATATTTCAGTTGTATATACGTTTAAATAAATGTTGATGGTAAAGAGGATGTGTAAATTAATTAAAAAACCCTTCAAATAATTTTTGGAAGAAAAATGTAATTATCTGTGTTGTTGAACTCTATGTACTAATGTT
>NW_012149052.1:1456669-1460619 GCF_000956105.1 Propithecus coquereli
GCTCAGTATTTGATACCTGAGAAATTATACATTTTTTCGAGGGGTGTGGGGAACAGGTTCTTGCTCTGTTGCTCAAGCTAGAGTGCAGTGGCGAGGTCACAGTTCACTGCAGCATCGAAATCCTGGCCTGAAGTGATCATCCGCCTCACCCTCAGCCTCATGAATTGTTAGGATTATAGGCGCAGGCCATTGTGCCTGGCTACTTTTTTTATTTTTACTTTTTGTTGAGATGATGGGTGTGGGTGGGTTGGGGAGGGTCTCTGTGTTGCTCAGGCTGGTCTCAAACTCCTGGCCTCCAAGCAATCCTCCCGCCTTAGCCTCCCAAAGTGTTGGGATTATAGGTGTGAGTTACTGTGCCTGGCCTTAGGTGTTAAAATTGAGTTAATTGAGAGCCAAAACATTACATCTAACAGAGACCTTTTCTCAGTTTTCTAGTTTTCTTACTGCTTACCATTGCTGTATTCTGATTGATACAGGATATATGGTATAAAGACTGGGATCTGGATCATCCAGCCATTGTGGCTAGGGGCCAATCTGAAAACTAATTTATGCTCTGGAAGTTTTTCTCGGTTTCCAGAAAATATTGTGCTATTTCTTACTCTATATTATTTTACCTGCATTTATATTTGAAGTATATGGGTTGAGCAGAAACTGATTGGAATATGAAGTTTTAACATGTTTAATAAAAACTTACCTTGTTTCTTAAATTATGTTGTAGTTTTATTAATCAGTGTCTTTAGTTGGGATTTTGAAGTTTTTTTGTTATATAGTTTTTGTGTAGTAGGATTTATATGTTATTGAAGCTATATTGGTGTCACTTAAGGAACAAGGTATTCTGAAAGCTTATGTAAATTACATGATAAATTTGTGTCCTTATAGTTGGTGTTAGACTGTACACCAGAGAAAGTTTTCATCAAAGTAACATCAAAGATGTGATGACTAGAATTCTATCACCCCCCCCAATTTAAAGACAATTTAGCATGAATAAGAGGGAGAAAATGTCATCCATTTTTTTCCTACCCGACATTTTTATTTTTGCATGTTTCTGATTGTTTGCATGTGTATATTTTAAATACTTATAATCATCCTATATTTGGGATTTTATAATTTTTCTTTTAATTAACATGCAATAAGGATTTCTCATAATCCAAGTTGATTTTACCTCATTCATTCCTTGTAGTATCGTAATATAGTGAATGCATATTTGGATATTGTAAAATAATTTCATTTTTCTGTTGGTATATACATATTACAGTAAATATCTTTTATGTAGTTTTTAAACATTCGCCAAAAGTCATTGAGTTTTACAATAATGATTGTTATATTTCAGTGTATGTAAATTTAATCTTAATTCAAGAAAGTAAAAATAATGTGTCAGAAGAGTAGAGAGACCTATT
Source organism: Propithecus coquereli (assembly GCF_000956105.1). Taxonomy (NCBI): domain Eukaryota; kingdom Metazoa; phylum Chordata; class Mammalia; order Primates; family Indriidae; genus Propithecus; species Propithecus coquereli. The sequence goes on from NW_012149052.1 coordinate 1,458,067, forward strand.
TCTTGTAGAGCCTGCCTTCCTGCCTGCCTTCTTTTCTCTTGCCTGATCTTGTTTAAAGATGGTAATAAGGTAGTTTTCAATGGTAATATAAGGTAGTGGAAAGTACACTGGACTAAAGCCAAGATAATTTAGAGAATTGTTTAAGGTATTATTTGTATACCTCTATCATAGCATCTTTTATTCTTTAATATCATTATTATTTATTTTTTTGTCTTCTAGTAGACACTGTATTTCTTGAGAAGAAGTGGGCTTAATTTTTATTGTATCCTCACCACTGAGTACATTACCCGGCATACAGTAGGGTCACAATTTGATGAAGGATAGAAGTACATGAGTGTTACAGTAGTACACTCAGTTTTATAGGAATGTATTGTGCCTGTGCTATTATTGGGTGTTGTTAGTCTTATTGATCTTTCAAAGTTTTCCTCATTTAGAATGCAGAATCACACACATATCAGGTATAAATACACATGTATGTATTTTAGAAGTTGTCTTATGTGGAAGGTTTTTGGAATTACATCTGTTTATATTTCTCTGAATTTGCCAAATTTTCTACAAGGAGTCTACATTTTATAATGAAAAGAAAAAAGTTTGGTGTTTTACAAAAGGATTTAGTGGTGAAAATGAGACGTTATAATTTATGTTTCTTTCATTACTTACACATTTGGTCACTGTTCTTTGTCCTTTTGTTCATTTGCCTTTTTTGGAGTATTAATGTGTGTGTTTTAAGCAGTTTATTTGGTACATTTGTGAATAAAACTGTGTCAGATTTGTTACAGGTATTTTTTCCCAATATACTTAATTTTATTTTGGTTATATTTTTGGTCTATATGCAAGTGTGAAATAATTGCTGTCTTTTCTGATTTTAAAACTTAGAAAATTATTCCTTTTTTAGAAATTAGATAATTAATTTTTTTGTGAAGTGACATTGTATGATGAAATTTTTTTCTTAGTTTAGGGTTTTCTAAACATAGAGTTTTTAGAGTTATGTAATGAGATGGATCTAAGTAGATATTTTTCCTTCCTAATTGCTAGGGTATTTAATAATCTATTCCTTCCCCAATTACAGCAATGGCTTCTAAATCCAGAAGCTCACACTTTTAAAAAAATTTTAAAAGTATGTTAAAACTCTTTTATTATGGAACTCTTAATACACAAAAGTGGAATTAGTAGTATAATGGACCCAATACATAGTGTTTTTTAGTTCAAGAAACCCAATGCTTTTGAAAATACCTTGCTGTTGGAATGCCATAAAATATTTTCATTAGTTTGAATAATTTTTTAATATTGCCCAGAATCTTTTATTATTTGTGTATGTGTATATATTTTTCATATATGTAGACTGTGTGGTAATATATATATGCATGATTATTACTGTGTGTGTATATGAAAAATGTATATACACACAGTTACATAAAGTATACTTTTTTGAATTATAAGAAAAATACTTAGGTTTAGAGTAAGAATCAAGAAAATTCAAAGTTATTTTATGAAGGATTGTTGATTAAGGGAAGAATAGTGGTATGTTGACAGTACAGATCATTATAAATAAAAACTTGTAAATATAATCTATTTGAGTTTCCAGCAATACTGATATAAATACAGTTATTTCAAATCATCACAACAAAGCCTGATTGTTTTTAGTTGTAAAACAGCTTTCAATAAAGTGACTGAGCTCTTAAGGAGAAAGGTTACTTTGTTTCTCTTCTAATGCCTGACAGAAAATAGACTGACAATAAATGTAGGTTGAATGAATAATATTTTTTGTCTTATTTTTTTTTTCTTCAAAATAATTGTAGGTAATCTTAACCTTGTAATTCCATGGAAAAACCTTTATACCCAACCAGTTGAAGCTGTATTGGAAGAAATTTATTTGCTCATAGTGCCTTCTTCTAGTAAGTCAAATTTTAAAAATTATGATTTAAGTTACTCTTTTGTATGGATGGAAATTTTTTTTTTTTTTCCGAGGCAAGGTCTAATTCTGTTGCTGGGCTAGAGTGCAATGACATCATCATAGCTCACTACAACCTCAAACTCCTAGGCTCAAGCGATCCTCCTGCCTCAGCCTCCTGAGTAGCTGGGACTATAGGCACACGCCCCCATGCCCAGTTAACTTTTTTTTTTTTGTAGAGTCAACTGGATGTACCATTTAAAGTTAAAGTTGGCCATATAGGTAAGCCATATTTATTATTGAATTGTCCTCCTTGATGGATGTGCAACCAGAATAATATGACTAATATCTCTATAATGTGATCTTTTAAATGTTTCTGGGCATTTATTGAAAATAATCATATGTTTTTGTCTAGGTAGAGCTTAGTTGTGTAACGTAAAAATATTATGGGAGACATATATCCCTAGCTCAGTATTTGATACCTGAGAAATTATACATTTTTTCGAGGGGTGTGGGGAACAGGTTCTTGCTCTGTTGCTCAAGCTAGAGTGCAGTGGCGAGGTCACAGTTCACTGCAGCATCGAAATCCTGGCCTGAAGTGATCATCCGCCTCACCCTCAGCCTCATGAATTGTTAGGATTATAGGCGCAGGCCATTGTGCC
>NW_012149052.1:1460669-1471424 GCF_000956105.1 Propithecus coquereli
TTTTGTATGCATCCTATAGGAATAAAATATGATCCTTTAAAAGAAGAAAAACAACTCATGGAAGCAAAGCAACAGGAACTAAAAAGAATAGAAGAAGCAAAGCAAAAAGTAGTTGATCAAGGTAAAGAAGACAATAAATATCAATGGTAATAAGTAGAGAAGACCTTAATATTTATCATAATTGAATGTTATTTTTCTCCAGAGGCACTGAGATTATTTAACAAATATGAGAGAATCTTATTACATGGGGAATTTCAATGTGGTTTCTGTGTTTTGTCATGTGTACAGAAATTTTACCTTATAGAAATTTATCTTGAGGCAAATAATATGGGTAAGGTCAGTTTTAACAGTAGCAATTAATTTTATCAAATATATTTTCTTACCTTTCTAGTCTTTGCTTTTTCATTCCCCTTGTATCATCAATTCTTCACTGTTTTGGAGATGGTTTCGTATGTATCTGTTTATATGTATCTCTCTCTATATATATTCCCTCCTGCCCAATCTATTTATTTACCCTCTGGCTTTACATCTTTTCCTATTCAACTTAGACCACTTGGTCCATTACTACAGTCCCTTTTTCATCAGTAGAGGAGGTGTCCTGCTAAATCTAATTTCTTTTCACCTATCTTCTGGTCGTCATCACCAGCTACTTTTTACGCTCTGACTCTCGCTTCTTCCCCCAGTGGGTCTTTCTCTTTAGCATGTAAGTATAATGTAGCCTCTTCTTATTTTGGAACATGAAGTCATTTTCCTAACCTAGTCATCTGTTTGTCTTCTCCTCCTCTGTCCTATGTTTAGTAGCTAAACATCTTAAAAGAAAAATCTATGTGTACTGACTTTACTATTCTTGCAATGCACTGATATTTTTTAATGAAAAATAAACTCCAATAATAATCATTTTATCTGTTGACAAACATTAATGAAGATTTAATTCATACTCCCTGGCAATACGTCTTGTATTCTGTTTTCTTCTCTGTCACAGTTCTTTCATATCCTGTGTAGTCATTCATCCCTACTCCTAATCTTCTCTTTCCTAAGTCTCCTGTGCTTTTTCCTTTTAAAAATTATTTTTATTTTATCAAGATAATACATATACATAGCTTTAAAAGTTAAGCAGTACTCTAGGACATATTTTAAAACAATCCGTCCCTGGCTAAGCCCTGCACCCTACTCCCTAGAGAACTAGCATGTTGCTAAATAAAATGCTCACATCTCTATTACTTGATTTATTAAGTTTAGATATTATTTATATATATTTTATACATATGCCTTCTTTTATGATAGACTTTGAAGATTGATCTCATTTTTCTATTTTCCAGATATACTTCTATCACATTTTTGCTTAAATCAGTATTCATCGTTTATATTAATATTATTATGGCTATATATAAATGTTTATTAGTGATTATTAGTTTATTAGTAATCTTCCTGTTTTGGTATGGGGCTTTCCCTGGCTTTCCATGTGCATGGTATCAGAGTCTGGAGCCTGTTAGGTCCATTTTCTTTAGAATAAACCTTGTGTTCTCACTAGGGTGGGAAAGGGATAAGTTGCCTGGCTATTGGGCTGCGAGAGGAAGGGAACCTAGCCGTTCAGCTGCTCATTATACAAATTTAAACCAATTCTTGTATATTTTCTTCTCTCTCCATCATGCTCCCTGTTTGCCATTTTGTTTTGTGGGGTCTCTAGTTCCTGAATCTTTCTAGGGTTCTGTTTTTTTCAACTCATCTTGTGTTTCACTGGCATCTCCATCTATGGGCATTTAGGATTGAGTTTCTTCCTCTCTGCTACATGCTAATGCTGTCTGCTTTCCAGCTTCTAAATTTTTGTTTCTTTTTCATTTATTCTTTCTCCTATCCTCTTTATTTTGGCTTGGGGATTTATCCATTTTTTCCCCTTTATTTTTGCTTTAATGAGGTTTTACTGAGGAATAGAGAAATGCATGCAATCTACGATGTTGAATCAGAAGTCCCTCCTTTTTATATATAGGTTTAAAATATAGTTGTTTAATCATGCTTAAAATTCATTGGTGAAGATACATAAGAGCTCTCATGATTTGAATTCTGTGTACCTCTCCATCCTCAAATCCTTGTCTGGCCTCAAATCCTTCTTATATCTCTTTTATTCTTTGCTCTAGCCATACTGAACTATTTGTAGTTTACTGAATATGTCAAGTTTTCTGTACTTTATATCTCACTTCCTACTTTATTCAGTATACATTTGAGAGTTATCAGCATTAGGATGATAGTTTAGGCTATAAAGTCTTGATGAGATTACTTGTAGTAGCACTGTAGAATAAGAAGAGAAATAATCCCAGGACTGAGCTATAAGGAAATCCAACATTTTGTGATGATGTAGAGGAGGCAGACAGACAAAGAAGATCAAAAAGAAATGTACAGATAAGTAGGAAATTTGGAGTTTCTGGTTATATGGGAAAAGGACTGTTTTAAGAAGAAAAGAATATGTTAGATGCTGATGAGCTATCAGATAAGAGGAGGATTAAGAAATTAAGCATTTTGTTTACGACATGTAAGTCATTGGTCACCTTAGAAATTGCCATAGTGACTGAGTGATAATGGCAGAGGAGTTACCTTGCTGTATCTTTTCATTCTTCCAAAGTTGGGGGAAAGTCATCTGCTAACAGTAATGAGAACAGGAGCAGAGTTGTTGGAGCTTTGAGGAGAGTCAAAACAAATTTTAAAATGGTTGTTCCAGAGAGTGTGAACATGTTGACCAGAGAAATGTAGAAGGTTGCTGGTTGGTTGAAGTCGGGGACAACTAGTTTATGATAATTCTAATCTGTGCTGTTGCGATTTTTTTCCATTAGTACTCACCTGGCAAGACAGACACAGGCATGTTTTTATATTTTATTGGCAGAGGAAAATGAGAAAAAAGAGCAAAGGAGTTTCAGGTGCTGGTGAAATAATGTATCATGGAATCTGAGCTGCATAAGGCAGTCAGGAGGAAGCTAGTGGGTAGTGAAAGAAAGATTTAGCATTTAATTGAGTGACAATGAATTTAAAAGAGCAAAGGATTTTATTAGGTAGTGGTGGGTTTCAAAGATAGAATATGATCCTCTGTTTTTAAAGAGCTTGAATGCTACTGTTGTTTTGCTTAATTCTATAGTCCTTTTATGTTTAAATGTATTTACTTAACTTTGGTGTATTTGGGGTACATATGATTGCTATCTTCTTCACCTTTACTTTGTCTAAGGCCTTCTGGGCCGGCTGAATTAGGGAATACTAGAAAATTAGAAGAAAAGATACGTAATATGTATACTATCTATACAAAGGACTAGAAATATGAAAGAAGGAACAGGTCTATAAATACGAAAGGATATATATAGCTGTCATTGGCATTTTTAAAGGGGCAAAGAGATAGTAAATAGTGGTTATCAAAGGCACATTTCAGAAAAATTAGGAACCTTAATTCTTTATTCTTTGTATTTCCCTGGAAGATATTGAAACTAAAAATAGTTAACATTGTTTTCTGAAAATGAAATAGATAATAAATTTCTTTCATCTTTGTTTGAAAGGAGAGAAGAAGAAGATCTTATAATTTTCTATATTGTGTTTACTAGGGGGAGGAGCATATTCAACTATTTTATACCTGTAAGCACAGACAATTTATGATGGTATCACTAATTTTAAGGGAGATACCTGCTTTGCTACTGTTACTGGATTTGCTAATTTTTGCCTATTATAATTGTTATCTAATAATCTTCATTGTTTTCCATATCTGTACTCAGGCATAATTAAAAGATAATTTATCAAATCTAATGCCAGTAAATTCTACATAGTTGACTTTAGACTCATGGTACCAGAAACTGGCTTTTGAAAAATTTGTGTTTAGTTGTCTTTGAAAGACTTTTGGAAAGTAGACTACTAGTGTTCTATTTATAAATATGTATATTTTTTCTTTAATAAGGCAACATAAGTATACTACCTCAGTCTGTGGATATTTATAGAGTATATTTTTTTATTCAAATTAAAAAAGAATATTTGCAATTGTAGAACAAGATCGGCAAGAGAAACAGGACACTTTTGCAGAAAAATTAGTTACTCAGATCATAAAAAATCTTCAAGTGAAAATTTCCAGCATTCATATTCGTTATGAAGATGATGTAAGTATTTTAATAGGTGATTATTTTCATATTCATATGTAAGTGATTTTACTGTTTATTGACACCTACTCTGTAGTGGCTAATCTATTAAATGCCAGGAGATGGAGAGATACAGAGCTGAAGAGGACATATTTCTTTTCCATGCTTATAGTTGTAATTTGCAGGGGTGAGTGCTTGATTTTACACTTTCCTAAAATGTTCAAACATCAGATCATGATGGAAAATGACTTGGGAGTTATGAATTTAGCAGTTATGTATTTTAAAAATACTTTAAAACATGCTCAGTTACCTCCTGGATGGAGCACTGGCACTGGTCTAGGAATCAGTAGAGCTAGACTAAATCAATTTCGTTTGATTTTAAATAGTTCATTTGTTATCTCTTAACACATAATTGTTTGCTTTATAATCCTACTGTGAGTGTGTCAATCTTTTTTTTTAAATAAAACTTTTTTTTGTAAACTGAAAAACATTATTTCGATACAGTATTATTATAAAACACTAATACATTAATAGTATTCTAATTTATTTTAGGGAAAATATAGGAATAAAAGTTGTTCTGGAAAATAGTAAAGTGTTTTTGAATGTTTGAAATCAGATACTTTTTCTATAAAGTGAATTTTGTCCAGCTACTAAAATTCGGAGTAAAATTTGCTTTCTTTCCTCTTTAGATCACTAATCGAGACAAACCGCTGTCATTTGGTATTTCCCTTCAAAATCTCAGCATTCAGGTACTTTGTTTATAAAGGAAACTTAATCATATTGTGCAGTGTAGTCAAATTACTAATTACTATTTGCATATGCGATCATCAGAAATAGGTGTCTATATAGAATTGGTGCAAAAAGGGCATAGATTGGATTGGAATTGAGGATAGGTATGTTCACGTTTCAAAAAATGGTTGAAAATCAAATTCAGTTTAAAATACGAGGGCCTATTATTATTGATAATTATGTTAACTACTTCTGCTTACTTAAAAAATCCATTTCCAAATTTTTAACGAATAAATACAAAATAAAAGTAATAAATGTTCAGATCTGAAACTTTCGTAAGCCTTGAAAAACAAATCAATCATCCATTTCCTCACCACCGTTATTGTGGCATAATTTCTTTGTTTAATTTTTGAAATGAGGAGTTTTAAAAACATAAGAGCACATAGAGAATTATGAGACATTTGCTTGCCTCCAGAATGAATGGATGGTTAAATTTGTCATTTACTTAGTCTTAAATATTTTTATAGGAGTAAGCTGTTATGAATAAAATTTAAATCCCTTTTGTTCTTTACTCTCACCTTTCCCTCCTCCCCCAGAGATTAACATCCTAAGTTTTTAAACCTTTATATAATATTACCATTAAAAAATACATATAATATCATTAAAATGTAGGTTTTAAAAGGTTTACATAAATGTTTTGTATGATTTTTTTATAAGTTCCTTTTTACTTTACAGTGTTTTTGACATTCATCTGTGTTACCACATGTAATACAATTCATTCAGTTTAACTGCTGTATAGTATTTCATTACATACTTTTTTTTTTGTTATTTCTATTGGATTTTGTGTATGATTTCCTTTTAAAACATGGCTCCGCTACAAGCAAAAAGAAAACTTTTCCTGGCTTTTCTTTTTTAGTTATTCAATAAAGTTTGGTGGGGTAAATGCTGCTCTTAGGTTGAAAAATAAGAGCAGAGAATTAGCCATTGGATTTGGCAGTGTGAAGATCATTGATAACCATGACAACAGTGGTTTTAATCATCACCTTTGGAGGTTCTTGGAAACTTGTCTGCCAGCCCAGACCTATTCAGTTAGAAAGTCTAGGGTTGGGATCTAGCAATCTATAGTTTAAAAAGCCCTCCAGATGATCCTAATGCATGCTAAAGTTTGAGAACCACTATTTTAATTAATCCATTCAGTTCTCCACACAAAAATGAAAAACATCTTTCTAAAATAAAGATCTGATCACTTTATTCCCCTTAGTGGCTTTTCATTGCTGTTAGAATAAAGTCTGTAGTTTTGTCTTTAAATAGCATATGAACTTTTTTTGTAATCTGACCCCAAGTAACATATCTGTTTTCACCTCTTTTCTTTGTCTGTTTTGTATTATATTCTCTGGCCGTGCTGAGCTACTTTAGTTCCCTGAACATGTCATATATTTGCATACATTTGGGCTCTTCCTGCTCTGAATTATATTCCCTATCGATCTTAGAATCCATAATTTTACTTTATATGTTATATATTAGGTTTTATATATAACATCACTTCATCAAACCCCTGAGTTTGATGTTTCTGCCATGTTCTCTCAGTGAACTGTGTATTTAACGTCTGTTGTGGCACTTACCTGTTTGTAATTGCTTTTGTTTTTGTTTGCTTTTCTGGCCAGCAATAAGCTCCTTGAAAACAGAGACTTTCTTGTGGTCACTTAATATTCCTTGACCAAATGATATGTTTTCAAAGGCATTTTCATGGAACATTTGTCTAGGGTATGATAGATGATTTATCACTCTGCCATTTCAAATGTGATGACCTTATTACTGCTTTTCTTTTTTTCTTTTTCAGACAACTGATCAGTACTGGGTTCCATGTTTACATGATGAAACTGAGAAACTAGTTCGTAAGGTAAAATAAACAAATACTGTATATTTGTCAACCTATGGATTTGATGAAAGAGAATTTTAGAAAGGCAAATGGGAATATATAGATAAGAATTTATGTGAATTGTATTTATTTGCTTAATTCTGTGATATGGCTCACTTAATTATTTGAGACTTCTGAAAATAGCATATGTTAAAAAGTCTTCAAAGAAAATGATACCTATAATAAACTTTATTTTCAGTTAATCCGATTGGATAACCTTTTTGCCTATTGGAATGTGAAGTCTCAGATGTTTTATCTTAATGATTATGATGAATCATTGGTAAGTAAAGTTTTTTATATCTGTATATATTATTTGTTGGTATCATCTTTTGCATAAAGTTTAATTCATTGTCTTTTATATAACATACTGTAGTTAAGTATTTTTTTCTAGGCAAAATCCATTGGCAGAATTTACAGAAAGGTGAATATGTACGTGCCCATACACAAACATGTACACACATACATCGTAATAGTTCCTAGAGCATGCTTTTGTAATAGTGGTTTAATGGGATATTGTTTAACCACTTTAATATTTTGCCGTAGGCCGAGTGCGGTGGCTCACGCCTGTAATCCTAGTGCTCTGGGAGGCCGAGGCGGGTGGATGGTTTGAGCTCAGGAGTTCGAAACAAGCCTGAGCAAGAGCGAGACCCTGTCTCTACTAAAAATAGAAAGAAATTAATCAGACAACTAAAAATATATAGAAAAAATTAGCCGGGCATGGTGGTGCATGCCCGTAGTCCCAGCTACTTGGGAGGCTGAGGCAGGAGGATCACTTGAGCCCAGGAGTTTGAGGTTGCTGTGAGCTAGGCTGACGCCACGGCACTCACTCTAGCCAGGGCAACAAAGTGAGACTCTGTCTCAAAAAAAAAAAAAACAAAAAACAAAAAAATATTTTGCCATAGCCAAGTCCTCCTCAGTTTCAGTTATTTATTTTTTTTAATTGTTTTTAAAAATTTTTCTTTTGTAGATAATAGGACTTTTTAGGATAAAAGCGTATTGGCATGAATATAAATAAAAACAATTTGTCTTTTAATAGAATGACTTGAGGAATGGCATTGTCAAAGAACATATAGTTCCAGAAGGTTATGATTTTGGTAAGTATGTTTCATAAGATAAATGAAATTAATCATTATAGATTTTAAATTAACATTGTTATCACTGCTATTTCATATTAAATTTTCTCTTATACAGTTAAATATATTTATAATGTATATATAAAAGTAAAAAAATTATCTTTTCTTTATTGTTGTAGATAGAGCCTTTGATTATATTTCAGAACTATAGGGGAAAAAGTCCAACAAAAGAAGATGTTAATAAATTGTGATAAATCTCTAAGTATTATTCAATAACAATTAGGACAATGTTTATAAAGACATTTTGAAATGTCAAATATAATTTAATAAGGCTAGCTGCAACAGCCTGTAGTGTGATCTTGCTATTTTTAAAATGTGCATTTAAATTTTCTTTCATTTTTTGTTTTCCAAATTTTCTAAAATGAACATGTATTACTTTTGTAATCAAAAATGGATTAGTAAAATATACAGGGAAATGGAGTGCTGTTTCTTCTCTGAGGGCCCTCAATAAATGTTGATTGGTGATAGATAACTTAGTGCTTGAATTTGCCTGCCTTGATGTCATTAACCATAGAATATCCTTCCTGGAAGTATTTCTTTTCTTGGCTTCAGTGATACTTTTCTGACTGTATTATTCTACCCATATGACTGATTACTCTTTATTTCCTCAAGTGGCCCTTCTTCTTGTGCCCACTCTTAAAATATTATTTTCATTGTTTTGAATTTGGTTTCTGAGGATCAAATTTCAACATGAGATTTGGAGGGGCCAAATATCCAAACCATGTCATCTAGTATGTGTTTATGATTCTCAAATCTACTTCTATAGATTTGACTTGTTTCTCCTTTGTCATGCAGTCATTTCCTGCTATATCAGTCAAGGTCCAATGAGGAGAGAGAAATCACCCAGTAATTTGAACAGGGAAAGTTTAATATAAAGAATTACTTACTATGAGGCTGGGCACTGTGGCTCACGCCTATAATCCTAGCACTCTGGGAGGACAAGGTGGGCGGATCGTTTGAGCTCAGGAGTTCGAGACCAGCCTGAGCAAGAGTGAGACCCCATCTCTACTAAAAATAGAAAGAAATTGGCCAAACAACTAAAAATAGAAAAAATTAGCCGGGCTTGGTGGCACATGCCTGTAGTCCCAGCTACCTGGGAGGCTGAGGCAGGAGGATCCCTTGAGCCCAGGAGTTTGAGGTTGCTGTGAGCTAGGCTGACGCCACGGTACTCTAGCCCGGGCAAGAGAGTGAGACTCTGTCTCAAAAAACAAAAAAGAAAAACAAAACAACAAAACAAAGAATTACTAACTATAAGAGGAGACTGGAGTAACAAGGGATTGCCTAGTAAAAAGTAGAGAGAATACTGAAGAATATCAAGGAAATAGAAGGAATTGCCCCTACCCTAGGGCCAAGATGGGATGCTCCAAAAAGAGGGCCCCCCTCTCACAGGATTGAGATCTAGACCTTGTTAGAGAGAGTATGGCATGGCTCGTTGAATGTCGGGAAAGTCTCTGTGGTTCTGTGCCAGCAAAACTTACTGGAAATTCACCCTCTAGAACTTTCTGGAAATCTATTCTCTAGGGAGGCTCATGGAGAGATGTCTCTCTGGATGTATCCCACCATAAAACTGCCTTAGCAGAGTGCTAGGGCAAGTTTCTGGCTTCTGGCTTCTTCTAGCTGCCATACACTGCAAATGGCCAGTGTTGAAGTCCTTCATGCTTTAGGAACCAGATACTGGAGAAGCCACCTATTTGGTAGGAGCTGAGTGTTGGAGATGCCATGCCACTGCAGGAGCCTGTTGAATGAGCACACTGGAACCAGGCAGTAGAATTCCTTCCTCTTGCGGTGTCTCTCCAGTATCCTTTACTGATAAAGCTTAACATTATGTCAGCTGGTAAAAGAAAAATATTTAAAGGCCTCCAAATCATTTTTCAGAGTAGGCAGTGAAAGGTGAATTTAATCTGGCCAGGCACGGTGGCTTATGCCTATAATCCTAGCACTTTGGGATGCTGAGGTAGGAGGATTGTTTAAGGCCAGGAGTTCAAGACCAGCCTGGGCAACAGAGCGAGACTCGGTCTCTACAGAAAATGGAGAAATTAGCCGGGTGTCATGGCATGCACCTGCAGACCCAGCTGTTCCAGAGGCTGAGGCAGGAGGACTGCTTGAGCCCAGGAGTTTGAAGTTGCAGTGAGCAATGAGGATGCCACTGCACTCTAGCCTGGGCAACTGAGGGAGACCCTGTCTCAAAAAAAAAAAAAAAAAAAGTGAATTTGGAGCTCAGAGGCAATAAATTGATAACTGGCATACCTGCTGGAGAGGGAAAAAGGAATGAACTGTTTCTTTTTGTTTGTTTTTATATTTACTAGGAGAGATGACACGTTGTTTATAGGCTGAGATTGGAATGACCCAGTAGAAAATGAAAAATTAATGATGAAGGAGAGAGGGGGACAATTTCTGGATGAAAGGGAATGGTGTCTAGTGCACAAGTGGAGAGCTTTGCTGTAGACAGGAGCATGGGCAGTTCATTTATAAGATAAAGTTTAGTTTCAAAAGAGAAGTCTCAATATTGGGTAGATGCATAGATATGGAGATAGAAGTTTAAGGAATTTCTTTTCTCCTTTTTTTTTTTTTTTTTTAATATCTGAGGTTTTTGGAGGGAAAAGAGACTATGAAAAAGGCATTTTAGAGGAGTGAGTGAGTTGACTGGGGCAGTATTCTCAAAGCATGGTTCTAGCACCAGTACCATCATTAGAAATGCAAATTTCTAGGGTCTATCCCAGACCTATTGAATCAGAAACTCTGGGGGTGAAGCACTCAGCATTTTTTTTTTTTTTTTTTTTTTTTCTGGAGCACTCCCCAAGGCAACTTGGAAGTCTGTTCCAGGCAGCAGTCTTCAGCTTTGGCCCAAATAAACTCAATATGAATTTTGCCCCCA
>NW_012149052.1:1472109-1496894 GCF_000956105.1 Propithecus coquereli
AAACAACCCTTTAAAAATGTAAAGATCATTTTTGACTAACTGGCCATACAAAAACAGGCTGTGACATGGATTTGGCTGATGCCTGGACTAGAGGAATGTTGTGCGATTGCTCAGTACCATTAGGAAACCACTTCAGATTTATGACGTTAAAGTGACACTGAGCAGTGTGATCATATGTGTTTTCTCCCCAGCCACATTCAGCTGCTTAGGGCCAGACATACAGTTGAATTTTGCTTGGCAAGTACTGACATAGTGAGAATGTCAGAGGAGTTACGGGTGAATGCAAGAAAATGGTTAGAATAACTGATGATGGAATTTCAATAGGGTGGGGATGGTGCCGAGGACATGAAGCAGAGAGGATCAATGAATTGTAGGTCTAGGGTAGTTTCTGTCACCAATCCATAGATTTATTTATCTTCTCCTGTTGTTGCAGTGTAAAATGGAATACAGAAGAAAGAGCAAGATCTTTATTTCTATTCAAATAAGAAATAGTTTTGAATGTTTAATATGTGAAAACTCAAGTGTTAGTTCATAGGGATGATTAAAGCAAAAGGAATATATTATCTTGTTTACAAATTAGCTTATAATTTAATGATCGATCTCTCTACTATTACTGATCTCCCTCTGCATGGTTCTAATTCTTCTTGGCACTCAATACAAAGAGTCAAGATGAATTTTTCTTAGATTATGGGTTGAGCCAACCAGATTGTGGGTTGAGCAAACAGGTATTCCTGGGCAAACTCTCACTCCTCTTCCTGTCCATTTACCAGTTAAAAGGAGGAACAGGTGGATACAGAAAAATTGATCACAAATTCAGAAATTATAATTTATATAATGGAAATCAATGTTAAATATAATCTTTTTTCCTCTTAGCATTTTTAATGTTCATTCATCCCATTAAACTGTGTACTTTTATTAAAACTATTTTATTGGACTGTTTTTCCTTATAGAGAATGTTTCTACTTTTAAGGGTTATATTGGTATTTTGAGGGGAAGTTTAATTAGCCTTCATTGTACTTATAGAAGACAACATGAATTAAAAGTAGGAAAAAGATAAAAGAATCTTTTCAACTAATTAAGGAATGGTTCATCTGACCAAATCACAGCAATGTGGACATCCGGGAACTGTAGTAAAAGGGTATAAAAGAAATGAAAATCAGTGTTTTCAACTTGATACGTTTAGTGCCTTGAGACTTTTGAAATATAATTCAATTTAATTTTTTTCAATTTGTATTATTTTGCAGTATTTCGCCCCATATCTGCTAAGGCCAAACTACAGATGAATCGCCGATCAGATTTTGATTTTTCTACCCCCAAAATAAACTTGGAAGTTGAATTACATAACATAGCAATTGAATTTAATAAACCACAGGTGATTTTCTTTAATGACATTTTCAACTGACAGCTATTATTTGATAAAAGCAAAACTGAGATTTTAAATATATTTCTGAAATTCATGTTATACAGTAACATTTCTTTTAAAAGTCAGTAATTTAACTTTATCTTCAATAATTGAACAAAAAATGTAAAACATTAAAGTGTTTAATTTTTCCATTCTTATTTAGTATTTTAGTGTTATGGAGCTTCTTGAGTCAATTGATATGATGACACAAAATTTGCCATACAGGAAATTCAAACCTGATGTACCTCTTCAGTACCATGCCAGGGAATGGTAAATGCCTTAAATTTTTTTTCTTTTTTTGAAGATTTAAAAAAATGTAGCACAAAAGTAAATTTTTTTATTTTAAGAAAAAATGTTAAGATATTCTTTTTAAAGTGTGATACAAACTATAATTGATTTGTGGCTGGAAATGTATGTAGCTGCTTTAGCTTATTAAGTTAATGAAATTGAGTTAAGGGATACTTCCTAACACAGTTTACAACTAGAGATACTAGAATACCATAGTTTTCATTTACTGTAGGGGGATCAGCATTTTTGGAATTACTAAAAAACTATATCCTGGTTTGTTTTCTAGCAGCGTCTTTTTTTCTTTCACCAAACTTCCTTATCAAATACAGTAAACCTGTATTACTAAGCCTTTATTTCACAACCTGAAAAAGTTACAGAGTCTATGCAGTATAATCAGATTTTAAAATTCAGAAGTCTTGTTATTCCAGTTTTTAAGCTATTCCCTAGTTTCTAGAAGTTACAATTACTCTTTAAGTTGACTATGTCAGTTATCATTCAAGTGGGTAAAATGTTATTTGCCAATTAATGCCTTACTAGTTCTTGTGTAGCATTATATTTTTTTTTTTTTAAATTGAATGATTTTATTTATTTTTTCTTAGGAAAGAGGTAAGATTAATAATTAATGGATTGTTAATACAGACATGGTTGGGTGAAAAGGAAAGTGCTGAGATAATATACCATTTTCATAGTCTCTGTTGATACAGTTATGCGTATTGTTACACTAGAAGCAATACCAGTTGTTTCGTACTGTTGATTTGCGGATATTAAGTGTCAGGTTTTTCTTTTTGTTTTTTAACTAGGTGGGCTTATGCTATACATGGTATTCTTGAAGTAAATGTTTGCCCCACCTTACGGATGTGGTCATGGAAGCATATTCATGAACATAGGCAAAAAGTGAAGAAATATAAAGAACTGTATAAAAAAAAATTAACAAGTAAGAAGCCATCTGGTGACATTCTCATGTCTTTGGAGGTTAGCATTTTAAAAAAATTGTTGAATGTTTTGTACTATATAACTCCTTCTCAGTCTTTAGAGATTAATATTTCCTACTTATTTATTCTAATTTTTATTGACCATCTCTGTTTGTTTTACTTAGACTTTTTTGTACTTCTGTTCTTAATTTCACTCGGGTACTGTTCTTAATTTCACTCAGGTAATACTAGATCTGGTAAAATTCTCCTGTGAGCTTTTGAAATTTGAGGTTATTCTCAATCTGAGGGAATTTAGGTTCATCCATATAGTAATTTGAAGGCTCTATTTATTATGGCATTTTTAACCTTAAAAGCCTAAAAATTCTTTGCTCCATTGATTCCGAACTTCTCTGTGTCGGTACCAAAGCCTTGTGTCACCACTCCGTTTCCCCTATGTTACCATCTAACTGTGTGCTAATTAAATTTTTCTTGTCTTCTGTATGTATAATGCACATTCTTATAGCCGTGGATATGCTCATATATGCCATCTGTCTTTCCTCATCTCTTTTCTTATCCCAATTCTATTCATCCCTAAAATTCTATATCTCTGGCATGAACTTCCCTGAATTCTCTGCTTATGCACAGCTCTTTTTCTCTTAATTCTTGTCATATCTCTAGTCTTTACCAGCAACTGTATGTTTATTTGGTTTGCGATATTATGTTTTAATTAGTATTATCTTTTAGCATTATGGTATATTTCAAAGGGACTCTTTTACAAATGGATGAAGTACAGCTTACAGAGTCTAAGAAGAGTTAGCCTCATGAAATGAATGAATCCAGAGTGGATTTCTAATTAATAACTCCCTAAAGATTGAGTTTTACTTTAATTTTCAAGATGGAAGACTTTCCAAAATCCTAGATATTCTGGAGACCTAGAGCTATTAGGAATGCTTGCATTTAGAGGCTTCTTGGGGGTGGTTTCAGATTTTTTTTACTTAGTTTTAAATGTTAACCCGAATCTTTCATGTATGCTGGACAGCAGAACCCTGGGTTAAGTTGATTTTCTGATAATAGTAGGTAGTGGTTGCTTCTCTTGGGGGAAATACGGTTTGAGCTTGAAATTCTCAAAAGTAATCATGGGTATGTATAGCTATGGTGAAAGATATAGCTTATTTCAGTTTATTTCAATAACCACAATTTTGAAAAGTATAAACATTAAAAACAAGTTTTAAGTATATCCAGGTCTACTTGGAATGCAGGCATATCTCCATTTTATTGCACCTTGCTTTATTGTACTTTGCAGATAATGTGGTTTTTACAAATTAAAGGTTTATGGCAACCCTGCCTTGAGCAAGTCCGTCGTTGGCATTTTACCAACAGAAATGTATTCAGTTGTATTCAGTGTATTCATTTCGTGTCTCTCTGTCACATTTTGGGAATTCTTACAATATTTCAGACTTTATTATTATTATTATTATTATTATTATATCAGTTATGGGGATCTGTGATCTTTGCTGTTACTATTATTATTGTTTTACTATTATTATTGTTTTGGGGTACCACAAACTGCATCCATATAAGACAGTGGACTTAGTAAATGTTGCATATGTTTTGACTGCTTCACCAACTGGCCATTTTTCTTGACTCTCTTCTTCTTGAGCCACCCTATTTCCTGAGACAGAATATTGAAATTAGATCAAAGAATCACAATATGAAAGCCTCTAAGTGTTCAAGTGAAAAGAAGAGTTACATATTTCTTTTAAATAAAAAGCTAGAAATGATTAAGCTTAATGAGGAAGGCATGCCAACAGTTAAGATAGGCCGAAAGCTAGGTCTCTTGTGCCAAACAGTTAGCTGAGTTGTGAATGCAAAGGAAAGTTCTTGAAGGAAATTAAAAGTACTTCCCCAGGGAACACATGAATGATAAGAAAGTGAAACATCCTTATTGCTAATATGGAGAAAGTGTTAGTGGTTTGACTAAAAGATCAAAGCAGCCATAGCATTCTCCTAAGCCAAAGCCTAATCCAGAGCAGGGCCCTAACTCTCTTCAATTCTATGAAGGCTGAGAGAGGTGAGGAAGCTGAAGAAGAAAAGTTGGAGGCTAGCAGAAGTTGGTTTATGAGGCTTAAGGAAAGAAGCCATCTCCATAACATACAGTGCAAGGTGAAGCAGCAAGTGCTCAGATAAAAGCTGCCAGTGTTACCCAGAAGATTTAGCTGAGGTCATTGATGAAAGTGACTACGTGAAACAACAGATTTTCAGTGTAGATGAAACAGCCTTCTTTGGAAGAAGATGTTATCTAAACTTTCATAGCTGGAGAGGAGAAATCGATGCCTGGCTTCAAAAGGTCAAAGGATAGGCTGACTCTTGTTAGAGGCTAATGCAAATGCTCATTTACCATTCTTAAAATCCTAGTCACCAGGGCCCTTAAGAATTATACTAAATCTACTCTGCCTGTGCTCTATAAATGGAACAACAAAGCCTGGGTGACAGTAAATATGTTTACAGCATGGTTTACTGAATATTTTAAGCTCACTGTTGAGACCTACTGCTCAGAAAAAAAGATTCCTTTCAAAATATTACTGCTTATTGAGAATGCGCCTAGTCACACAAGAGCTCTATTGGAGATGTGCAAGGAGATTAATGTTTTCATGCCTGCTAACACAACACTTATTCTATAGTCCATGGATCAAGGAGTAATTTCAACATTCAAGTCTTATGTAAGAAATACATTTTGTAATGTAATAGCTCCCTTACAAAATAATTAGTGATTCCTCTGGTAGATCTGGGCAAAGTAAATTGAAAACTATCTGGAAAGAATTTACCATTCTGGATGCCATTAAGAGCATTTGTGATTCATGGGACGAGGTTAAAATATCAGCATTAACAGGAGTTTGGAAGAAGTTGATTCCAACTCTCATGAGTGACTTTGAGAGGTTCAAGACTTCAGTGGAGGAAGTATCTGCAGATGTGGTGGAAATAACAGAACTAGAATTAGAAGTGGAGCTTGAAGATGTGACTTAATTGCTGCAACCTCATGGTAAAACTTGAACAGATGAGGAATTGCTAATATGGAAGAGCAAAAAAAAATGCTCTCTTGAAATGAAATCTGTTTCTGGTGAAGATACTATGAACATTATTAAAATGGCAACAAAGAGTTTAGAATATTACATAAATTTAGTTGATAAAGCAGCAGCAGGGTTTGAGAGGATTGACTCCAATTTGAAAGAAATTGTACTTTGGGTAAAATGCTATCAAACAGTATCATATGCTACAGAGAAATCTTTTGTGAAAGGAAGAGTCAATTGATGCGGCAAACTTCATTACTAAGAAATAGCCACAGCCACTCCAACATTCAGCAGCCACCAACGTGATCAATCAGCAGCCATCAACATTGAGGCAAGATGTTCCACCGGCAAAAAGATTACAAGTACTCTTTGAAGGTTCAGATGATTGTTAATATTTTTGAGCAATACAATACTTTTAAATTAAGGTATGTACATTGTTGTTTAGACATGCCATTGTACACTCAATAGACTGCACTATAGTTTAAACATAATTTTTTTATATGAACTGGGAAACCAAAAGAATTTTTCTGATTTGCTTTATTGTGGTGGTCTGGAACCTAACCCACGATATCTTCAAGGTATGCCTGTATCTTATTAATGACGTACAAACGGTACATATAATATGGAATTATATTTTTAGTTGAAAATGTCACTAATATATTTACTCTTAATTGTAGTTAAAACTCGAATATAAGTCGTTTTAAACAGTGCATGTATATATCTTTCCGTGTTTGTAACTCTGTAACTCTCACGTGCATGATGTGATTTCATTGTTCAAAAAGTTACTCTGATTTACTAATTTCCAAGCTGATATATATTCAAGCTTGCTGCCTGGAATTTAACCAGGTACATTATATTGATGGATATTCTGTTTTTTGTTTCCTATTGTATTTTTTATTTAGTGTAGCAATTTGATAAATTTATATACTTCTGTAAAGTTAATATATTTTCATTTGTATTTTCAGGAGTTGGAAAAAACACTGGATGTCTTTAATATAACTATAGCTAGACAGCAGGCAGAAGTTGAGGTAATTCTAGATTATTTTTCAATTAGTAAAAATCTGAATTCCATATAGCTATGGCAGACATTGTGATGTTATTAGTATTGTGCTATAACATATTGTTTTCTAAAAGGGTTCAATTTTGCTTTTTTGTGTTATAAGAAAATTGATTTAATATTAGCCACATCCATTTAAGTCGGACAGGTTTCTATGGGAAAAATTTTTTTTCTAAATAATTGAGCTTATCAAATATTCAGAGTTGATATGAAAGTGAAAAGCTATTTTTTTTTTTTTTCCCCAATCGTCTCTTGTAAATCAATGGGGAGAACTATATAGTATTCCTAAATTCTTGTGTTTGGCTAACATTCTAGTTACTATGTTCTGTTGTTAGTGTGTATATTGTTTATATTCATTTGCTTAAGTAGATAAGTTCTGGAAATACCATGCTTCTATTTCTTTCAGTTGCAAAATAAAAGATAATTTGTCATTTATTTGAAAATTTATTCATTTTAGGTAAAGAAAGCTGGACTCAGGATTTATAAAGAAGGGGTAAAAGATCCAGAGGATAATAAAGGATGGTTTGGTTGGCTGTGGTCTTGGTCAGAAAAAAATACTAAGGAACAACCAGATGTTAAACTTGGAAGTATGTCCATTTCATTTTACGTTATAGTCAACCATTGAGCATGAAAAAGTTTTGCAAAAAAAAAGTTCTCTAATTAAAGTAAATAGATATTGTAAGTAGTTATATAATATATAGTTTAAAATAATTAAAACATTTAAAAATATATATGTTAAATAAAAATTAAACAGAAAAAGTTTTTAATCTACTAATGCTTACAAAAGAGCTTTATGCCCAGAGGAGTCAGTAAATGCATAGATAAAAAAAAATAAAATAAAAATTCCAAAATGGTTTAAACCATTATAAATTTTTACTGAAATGTTTCCTGCAAAGATTTTTGTTTTTTTAACTAAATGTTTAAAATCATAGCCTTGGAGGCTTAGAGACTTAGGCGTGTGTCTTAGATCTGTTACTTATTTGCAGTGTATCTCTGACAAGTTATTTAAGCTTAGTAAACCTCAGTTTTATCATCTGTAATGTGGAAAAATTATGATACTAATACTATCTACTTTGTATGCTGAGTGTCTTGATTCACACAGTGCTATTAAGTGCCTAGTACAGTTAGCTATTTTTTGAGCTAATACAAAAATTTAGAAATTTATATTGTTAAATTTATATATTTAGCAGTTTAGATTTTTGGAGAATCACTTATAAAATTGCCAGTGCCATTCTAACATTCGTTGTTTATAATTTCTTGAAAGCATTAGAAAAAGAAAGTAAATTTTTGCATTTCATTTATTAAAGGCAGACAAATTATGTGTTAATTTTGTATTTTCATTTAAGAATACAAAGCACTTTTTTAATAATTTGTAGCTCTTGAAGAAATGTTGACACCTGAAGAAAAAGCTTTACTCTATGAAGCAATTGGCTATAGTGAAACAGCAGTTGATCCAACCTTGCCCAAAACAGTAAGATGGTTTTTGCCTTATACCTTGGAGTTTAATATTATATATGTCTATTTTTAATCCTCTCAAAAATATATGTTATTGACTTGTTCTGTGATCTGTTTCTGGATCTATAATTGCATTTATTATTTAATTTCCAAGGGAGGGATAAAAATTGTCCCTTGATTTTTTTTTTTTGATGTTTTTGTGCTGATTCTTCAGTAAAATGTGATTTTAAAGTATTTTGTGGTTTTTGAATAGACCATAAGAATAAGATTATTTTTGGTGTTTATGTATACATATATATATTTTTCATTTTATTCTTCTGAATATATTCTAGTTTGAAGCCATGAAGTTTTTTGTTCACTTGAAAAGTATGTCTATTGTTCTAAGAGAAGAGCATGAAAAACCTGAGCTGTTAGATATTGTAATAGAAGAATTTAGCACTTTGATGGTACAAAGACCAGGAGCACAAGCAATAAAGTGAGTATTAATTTATTTTTTTGATCATATAAGAAAAAAATTTCACTGTAAGGTTGGAAGTTAGGTTACAATCTTGCAATCTTTTTAAAGGGTATTATGGTTTAATGCGTCCTTTTGTGTTTTTAAGAACTTAGTTTTTCTTTTCAATAATATATATGTATTTTGGAATTAATAAAATAATGTTCAGTTGAAAACTGCAGGCCAGTGAAACATACAAGGACATTAAATAATAATATAAAAATGATCAGAAATTATACCACACCAAGGACGTTAGTACTTTGAGACAGGAGTCTGCCAGCCTCCTTATTTGCTGGCAAATTAATAAACTCCTCTTTCCTTCTCCTCAAACCACTTGTCCTCGTTCTTCTTATGTGCCCTCGGGGACAAGTGCCGAACTTTGGTAACAGAATTTGGCATCCCTGGTTGGGCCCACCAGTGCCCGGTGGAATGGCACCGTGCAACTGCTGGAAGAGGCAGGGAGCAGCCCTGGGTCAAAGCTGTGGGTCTTTTCAGGTAGGAGCAACTTCTTTTTGAGGTGATAGAGCAAGGGACAGCCCTAGCAGCTGCTGGAGCCTGTTTTAGCTGCGGGGCCCATCTCTGTCTCCCTGAAGTATATGCAGCTCCCTGAAACCTGAACTGAGTTGAGGAGAAGGAAGTGAATGTGGAAAGTGTCTGGATGCCAGGCCATTTGTGGGTAAGTTCCCAGGCGTGCATGCTGAGACCCTTGAGTCTACCCATTTGGGGAGGGTTTTGAACCCTCCAGCTGTGCAGCAGGGCATTCATTTAGGACCCTATCAGGGCATATATTTTGAGGCGCCTTTTGGGGGTGGAAGTCATGAGGTTGAGGGGGACCTAGGGAACCTGGTTTGAATTTGAAACTCTTTTGTGGTTCCTAGGGAACAGGGGGACTAGGCCACCATTTGAGATAGGTTTCTCAGGAATTGGAGGATAAGGCCACCCATTTGGGGTGGGTTTTGAACCGTCCAGCTCGGTAGGGGCATCTGTTGAAGGCCCAGGGAATGGGTGATTAGGCCACCCATTGGGGAAGGTTTTAACCCTTCCAGGCCTTTGGGGTGGTATTTGTCCTCTTTGGATTCCCATTTGTTTGATAGGCCCTGTGATTTTTATATCCCTAGTATTGACTGTTATTTGTGAGTTTTCTTGCAATATAAGGAAGCACCATCTCAAAGTGCCTTGGGAAAAACTTTGGCTAACTCTAGGTACCAACCTATGTATAAAGAGAATGGTATTATTATAAGCCAATGTACGGGCTGAAGTGTGAGGAGAAGTGGCCATTAAATGGAAATTCCCATTTCATTGATAGGCCTTGGCATTTTAAATTGTGTTATGAATTCTCTATATTGTTTGTGTTTGATTGTGAGATTTTTGTCTGAGTTTTTGTACCTATGTCTAAAGATTATTATTATACCACCACTTGTCGGGAGTGCGAGCAAAAGTGGTGGTTGGTATTGCTTGTGTGGAGTGTGAGAAAAAGTGGTTGTTGATGGTCTGTGGCTTATTCTGAGCTGTTGGTTCTTTTAAACTTCAGAGCTCAAATGGTTGACCTGCCACTATAGAGTTAAAATGTTGAGTCTCAAGCTATCTGTGTGAGATAAACTCATGGTTTATGGTATACAAAATGATCTGTGTTTGTATAATTTTTGATAAATGAGGTCCTCCTGTCCCTGCTGGAACCCCCACAGCCACCAGGGCGAGGCACCAGGCAGGGCCACAGCCGGGGGCAGACTGACAAGAGGGAGGACACGAGCACATGGCCCCCCGCTGAGTGGCGCACAGCAAAGGGGAAGGAACACCTGCTACCACTGCCATCTTGGCACCATGGAGGGGCTGAGGAGGCAGCTGCCTGAATTAACTCTTAAGTCCCACACCCAATAACTTATGACTCCGGGTTTCGAATGGTCTCTCCTGGCAGCAAACTCAGTTTGGCCAGAAGGAAGCCCTAGTCATAGCAGGGCAATTTATGGCAATATCGGATAGAGAGCTTGAATGTGCAAGAACAGACAGCAGGGTCCTTTGAGACAGTCAAAAGGAATGAGCGAAAAAGCTACCCCAGACTGATTTTTTATAAAGAAGAAGGACCTTGAAAAGCACACTGCCCCAAGTTGCAAAAGATTCTGGATCCAGGAAGCCTCCAGGAAAGCAAATCGTTTTTTTTGAAGTTCAGGACTCAGACAGCAAAGGAGGGGGACCCCTGCCTCCAAATATCCCCAGAGGAGCCCTAGGCAAAATTGACAGTGGGGACTTGATTGGCACTAGGAAAAGGATAACTAAATGTGTTTTATGATTGTACATGTTTATGGTGCCTTTTAGAAGGAAAGGGGTCTCTTGATGGCAGGAAATAAGGATATTAAGTATGCTACCAAAATAATGGCCCTAGTACAGGCTGTGGCTGAGTCCAGATGGTGGTCAGCATGACAAAAAAAATCAGGCCACTGGCTGAGCTGCTAAGGAGGCCACTGGAGGCAACCTATTCCTCAGGGCCTTGATACCCTGGATAGATTTAGACCCCCTTAAAAGCTAAAGACTGGGACTCTGACATTTGGGATGGCACAGCTAAATGGATACAGAAATCTCATAGACTCGTCTCCTACCCAAAGCTTTAGTTCAGCCTCTTATGAGGTACCTGCATGAATACACACATTGGGAGTGTAGTAATGCCTTGATATATTTGGTGGGACTTCATTTGGGAGAATCCTGTTTACAACTAACTGTTACTATGTTTGGGGTGGTCCAAAGACAGGCCACCCATTACACAGGGAGCCCACCAGGTGGGGGTCCACCCTTGTGATGATTGACAGTTTCACTCAGATGCCTAGGCTTGTATTGGTAGATACCTTTTCAGGCTGGGTAGAGGCTTGTCCTACCTGGAGGAAAGAAGGGAGCATGTGAGGTTACCATAATCCTTCTGGAGGAGCTCTCTCTGAGATGGGCTCCTACCAGGAGCTGAGAGAGCCCTTGGTGAGTTCCTGCATGTGTACAGAAACAGGCCTCAGAGGATGACAGGATGACGGTCATCAATGGTCCAGGGAAGGATGCTACGCAAATGGAGAATAACATGCTGGTAATGGAGGCCGTGGACAGACAGCTACAGAGACAGCTCGACAGCTCAAGATATCACTGTTTGACTACTCCGTGACAGTGTCCATCATGGGAAACTTTGCCTTCCTGCCTTCTACACTTGGATCTGTTACACAGTGTCCTGTGGTCACTTATAAACTTCTTGGAGTGGACACCCAGTGGGAACTTTGTGAACCGTTTCTCTAGAAAGCTGACACAGTGGACTCAGTGATCCCACAGGTCATCAATATTCATAGGCTCCTTTCTTCCTCCAGAACAATAATGGACCCTCCTTTGCAGCAAAGGTAACCCAGCAAATAAGGAAAGCCCTATATCTATAATGGAAATCACATGAAACCCACCTAAAGTGGGATAAGGTATTGCCACCTGTCCTCCTCTGGATAAGGGCAGTCCTTTAGAAGCATGCTTAAGTTAAGCCCCTAAAAATAGTTTATGAGAGACCCTTCCTAACACCAAGAGGTAAGTATGGTAATATAACCATGAGTAAAAGAAAATAGAATAAAACAGTACATCAAATGAGTGGGTTGGGTGCTAACCGCTATACATGAGTGCCTCTTTCAGGTCCCTGCCCCAGCTGGAAACAGAAAAGTGAAAGGGACCCTGTGAAGTGTTTCTAACAACTCATACCTTGAAATTGTCAGAAGTGAAAGCCTTGGGTCCATCATAGCAAAGTAAAGAGATGTAGCCCCTAACGGAGGGGCCATCCTTTAGGAGATCTAAAGTATCTGTTGGAGAAAAAGAAAAAAATGAAAATGATGATATTTTTTGCAAATCTTTCTTTGGCTATTTGTTCTGTCTATAGGATAGAGGGACGGCTCCTTAGTGAGGATTGCCCGGGCTATCACTTCTTCTGTTGATCTGCCTTGCTGCTGGGTGTTCAAACCTCATTTGGTGCAAGTATTTCTGTACATGATTTCTGAATTTGCAGAAGCTGGTCTCTCAGATCATCTACAGGATGCAACTAATAGCTTCACACTCAGAGGCCCCATGTTTCTTTCTTATCCATCCCTGTATTAGACATTATGCGCAAAGCGACAGGAAGGACCCACAGTCCTACTGGTGTCTTAGATACCAAGCGGGGTGAAATCTCTCTTATCAGGTATCCTCCATCTCGCCTTGTTAGTCCTCATGGTTGTAGTTGTTGCTTTTGCCCTTTTTCACCTGGTAATCTGTTATTGTAAATCTATTGCCATTATGGGCCTAGTTTTCTTGTTCTTGTGATGTTTTGTCTGGTTTTGGTATCAGGGTAATGGCTGGCCTTAAAGGATGAGTTAGGAGGTATTTTCTCTTCTATTTTTTTGAAGAATTTGAGAAGGATTGTTATGAATTCTTCTTTAAATATTTTGTAGAATTCACTAGTGAAGCCATTTGGTCCTAGACTCTTCTTTGTTGAAAAGTTTGGATTATTGATTTACTCCTTATTTATAGGTTTTACTGTGGACTTACAAGTTTTATAATACATAATCATCTCAATTGATGCAGAAATATGTTTAACAAAATCCAGAATCATTTTATGATTTTAAAAAAATTTAAAAATCCTCCAAAAAGTAAGAATACAGGGTCCTCCCTCAACATGAAAAACTTTCTTTTAGTAAGTTTTATAATACTGTAATAAAGTTGTATTGTAAATTGATAGTTTGTAGGTTTATAAGTAAGACCTATAAGTAATAGTAAGTTTTACTATCGGTTTTTAAGGTTATAGAAAGGTTTTACTTCTTATTAGTTATCTGATTTTCTATTTCTTTTTGAGGCAGTTTTTGTAATTTGTGTGTTTCTAGGAATTTGTCCATTTTATTTAGGTTATCTATTTTGTTGATGTACTATTTCTTGCAGTATTCTTCTGTAAGTCCTTTTTATTCCTCTGAGGCCTGTAATAATGCCTCTGCCTTCATTTCTAATTTTACTTTTTTGCATGTTCCCTCTTTTTTCCTTAGTTTAACTAAAGGTTTGTTAAGTATGTTGATCTTTTCAAAGTAGCAACTTTGGTTTCTTTCATTCTCTCTAGGGTTTTTGGCTTCTCTATTTCATTTGTCTGTACTCTAATATGTATTATTTTATTGTCCTCTGAACTGTGAGTTTAGTTTGCTCTTCATTTTCTATTTCCTTAAGTTGTAAAGTGAGGTTATTTGGTATCTTTCTTTTTTAATGTAGACATTTGCAGATAAAAATTTTCTTATGAACATTGTTTTGGATACATTCTGTATATTTTGTGATGTTGTGTTTCATTTGCATTCATTTCAAAGTATTTTCTAATTTCTGTTGTGATTTTTTCCCTTTAACCTATTGATTGTTTAGGAATGTTTGTTTAATTTCCAATATTTGTGAATTTTTCAGTTTTCCTTCTGGTGAATTTTAATTTGATTCTGTTATGAATGGAGAAGATGCTTTGTATAATTACATTCTTATTAAATTTGTTGACACTTGTTTTGTGGCCTAACATTTGGTCTATCCTGGCACATGTTCATGTGCCTATAGTTGAGAAGAATGTATTTTGCTGTTGTTGGGTGGAGTGTTCTCTTACATCTGGTTGACTTTTAGTGTTGTTGAAGTTCTCTATTACTTTATTGTTCCATTGTCTAGATGTTCTTCCTTTATTGAAAGAGGGCTATTGAAGTCTCTAAGTGTTACTGTAGAGCTATTTATTTCTCCCTTCAATTCTATCAATGTGTGATTCATATGTTTTTGGAACTCTGTTGTTTGGTGCATACATGTTCATAATTGTTATATCTTTGATGAATTAACCCTTTTAATCACTATATAATGACCTTTTTCTCTTATAACAGTTTTTTTTTTAAAGACTGCTTTATGTATCATCATAACTACCCAGCTGTCTTTTGGTTACTAATTGCATGGAATATCTTTTTCCATCCTTTCACTTTCAACCCGTACATGTACTTGGATGTAAAGTGAATTTCTTTCAGATGTTATATTGATGGTCCATGACTTAGGTTAGGTGTTTTAAATGCGTTTTCAACTTATAATGAGCTTATTGGGACATAATCCATTATAAGTTGAGGAGAATCCGTATTGTTGAATCATGTCTTTTCTTCCATTTTCCACTCTCTGTTTTTCATTTGGTACATTTATTTCCATTTCCATTTAAAGTGATTAGTGATAGGTGAGGAATTCTGCCATTTTGCTATTTGTTTGTTGTGTGTTTTACCTTCCCTTCCCTTAGTTCCTCCAATACTGTGTTTAGTGTTTAAATTTTTTTGTATCTTTTTATTTCTTACTCATTTCTTTTTCTGTATATATTTGTTATTTTGTTAGTGACTACTATATGGGGATGACAGTTAACATTTTGAATTTAAGACAGTCTAGTTTGAATTGAAAGTAACTTATTTTCAATAGTGTATAAAACCACTCTTCTATGTAACTCTGTTCTTCCTTTTTATGTTATCATTTTCACAGATTACCACTTTACCCGTTGTGTGCCCATTAATCTAGATTTATAATTGTTTTTATGAATTTGTCTTTAAATCCCAGAGGAAATAAAAAAAAGTTAAAAACCAAAAATACAACATTACTGCTTTCATTACTGTCTGGTATCCTCTCATTGTAGCCTTTAGGACTCCCTTTAACCTTTCTTGTAGGGTGAGTCTGCTAGTGACAAACATTTCAGTTTTTGTTTATCTGGAAATGTCTTAATTTCTCTTTCATTTTAAAAGAGTAGTTTTGCCAGATATGGAATTCTTGGTTGACCTTTTGTTTTTTGGTTCAGCACTTATATCATCTCACTTGCATTAGGCCTCCATGGTTTCTGACGAGAAATTAGCTGTTAATCTGTTAAGTATCTCTTTTTTTTTTTTTTTTGAGACAGAGTCTCACTCTTTTGCCTGGGCTAGAGTGAATGCCGTGGCGTCAGCCTAGCTCACAGCAACCTCAAACTCCTGGGCTCAAGCGATCCTCCTGCCTCAGCCTCCCGAGTAGCTGGAATTACAGGCATGCGCCACCGTGCCTGGCTAATTTCTCTATGTATTTTTAGTTGTCCAATTAATTTCTTTCTATTTTTAGTAGAGATGGGGTCTCACTCTTGCTCAGGCTGGTTTCGAACTCCTGAGCTCAAACAATCTGCCTGCCTCGGCCTCCCAGAGAGCTAGGATTACAGGCGTGAGCCACCGCGCCCGGCCTTAAGTATCTCTTGTATGTGATGAGTTACTTCTCTCTTGCTGCTTTCAAGATTTTCTTTGTTTTCTCTTTTGACAGTTTGATTATAATGTGTTTAAGTTTATACTAACTGGTGATCTTTGAGCTTCCTGGATGTGTAGATTTGTGTCTTTTATCAAATTTGAGAAGGTTTTGGCCATTATTTCTTTACATTTTTTTTATCTCTTTTTCTTTTGTCCTTCTGAGATTTCCATAATACATATGTTGGTCCTTTTGATGGTCTCCCACTTTAGGCACTGCTTATTGTTCTTCATTTTTCTTTTTGCTCCTCAGACTCACTAATTTCAGTTGTCCTGTATTCAAGTTTATTGGTTCTTTCTTTTGGAGGCTCAGATCTTCTGTTGAGCCTATCTACAGGTGGTCCCTGACTCATGATGGTTTGACTTATGACTTTTTCACTTTATAATGGCGCAAAAGTGGAATGTATTCAGTAGAAACTTTACTTTGAGTACCCATGCAACCATCCTGTTTTTCACTTTCAGTACAGTATTCAATAAATTACATGAGATATTATAAAATAGGCTTTGTGTTAGATAATTTTACCCAGCTACAGGCTAATGTAACTATTCTGAGCCCATTTAAGGTGGGCTAGGCTAAGCTATGATGATCAGTTGGTTAGGCGTATTAAACGCGTTTTTGACTTAACAGTATTTTCAACTTACAATAGGTTTATTGAGATATAACCCCATTGTAAATTGAGGAGCACCTGTGGTGAATTTTTCATTTTTAGCTGTCGTGCTTTTCACCTCCAAAATTTCTGTTTGGTTCTTTTTTTTTAAATTCACAATTTCTGTCTCTTTATTTATATTCTCTGTTCATACATTATTTTCCTAATTTTTTTTTATTTCTCTGTTCATGGTTTTCTTTAGCTCTTTGATGTACTTAAGGCAGCTTATTTAGTATCTTGCTTAGTAAGCATAATGCCTGAGTTTTCCTTTTCTGTGTAAGTGTTATAAAGTTTTTGTTTAAAACTGTGATTTGAGTAGTATAACGTCGTAACTGTGGAAATTAGATTTTCCCCCCCTCACCAGGATTTGCTGTTATTGATTATTGAGAGTTGTAGTTTTCCATTTGTTTACTTACTGCAGTAGGTGGAATTGCATATGTCAGTTCCTAACCCCCAGTACCTGTAAATGGAACCTTATTTGAAAATAGGTTCTTTGCAGATACAGTCAAGTTAAGATGAATTCATGCTGGATTAGTGTTGGCTTTAATCCAATGACTGGTATCCTTAAAAGAAAAGGGAAATTTGGATGCATACTCGGAAAACTAGAGACTGGAGAAGACAATTTGAAGACAGACATGAGAAGAGAATGCCATGTATTGACATCTTCTTAGCTGTACCCACAGAAAGTGTAAACTTTCTGTAACATGGTGTGGCAGCTGGTGGTGGGAGATGATAATAGCCCAGATGCCACAGACATTCCCTGTTCTTAACAAGTCATAGTAGATTTTCTTGCGTAAATGGTTTTCCATTTGCCTTATGCCCTTAGGTCAATTTCTAGAGCCTTCATAGATTTCACCAGTTGTTTCACTGGTTGGTTTGCTTGGGAGAGGTTTCTAAGCTCCTCATATAGTCAGTCATTCTAGAAATCCTGCCCGGTGCTTGGTTTTTAAATGTTTATTTTTATTCTTACAAGAGGAAGTGCTTACAAAATTATGTTAAACGTGAAAGACTTTCTAGTTTTACCCTGATTAAGTATTGTAGGAATTTTCTGTTATTTTAATTTTGGATTTTATCTATAAGTACACCAAATGTTAGCTTATCATAGTTTTCTAACATAGAAATCAACATGTGAAATAGAATTCTTTGTGAATTAATTTATGTCAATTCAGAGGAATCATTGTATATTTTCTTTGATGTGAATGGACTGGAGTCAGGAAATGCAAAGTGAGATTATCTTCATTAATTTTTATTTTATCATTTTCAGTTTGAAAAATTGTTTAAAATTGTGTTGATTCTTAATTTTTGTCCTATCCTTTTTCATGCAGATTTGAAACCAAAATAGATTCATTTCATATTACTGGCTTACCAGATAATTCAAAAAAACCCCATCTCCTTTCTTCATTGGATGATGCTATTTCACTCTTCCAAATTACATTTGAGATAAATCCATTAGATGAAACTGCCGATCAAAGGTGTATCATAGAAGCTGAACCTTTAGAAATGATATATGATGCAGTAAGCATTTTTATATTACCAAGTTTTAATATAATTCAGTTTGCTTTGAGTTTGTGCCTCATGTCAATGATGTTTATTTCAACAGAGGACAGTGAATAGTATAATAGAATTCTTCAGACCTCCAAAAGATGTACATCTAGCACAACTCACTTCAGTGACTTTGACAAAACTTGAGGAATTTCGTGATAAGACAGCCACAGGTAAATGTCAATATTAATGTCGGCAAATTAAACACTATACCCTATATTAAACTTTTATTTGTGGTAAAATGTACTTTAAATTTATTATATTTCTAGACTGGTTACATTTTAGCAGAAACTAATTTGGTGCTTTTATGTTTAAAGGACGATATAATAATAATCTTTATTATGATTAATACTTCATACCTAGTAACCACATTTAAGTTAATTGTAAAATTTTGCTTAGGATTTTTGGACCTCTATTTATGACAGGTACTGACCTCTCATTTTCCTTTCTTGTAATGAGTTCCAAATTTAATATATTGGCCTCAGAAAAGAAAAGTTCCATTCTTTTTATTCCTTAGGAGAGTTTGTGTAAAGTCAGGTGTTATTTCTTCCTTAAATATTTGGCAGAGCTTAACAGTAAAACCATTTGTGCTTGGAGATTTCTTTATAGGAATGTTTAAGATTATAGATTCGGTTTTTTAAATAGTTGACTGTAGAGATGAGATGACCTGTATGATTGTAATGCTTTGTAATTTGTTGAGACTTGTTTTCTAGCTCAATGTATGGTATTTTAAAAAAACATACCACATATGCTGAAAAGCCTTTTTCATGTTTATGCATATTTATTAGGTCACATTTGTTAATCATGTACTTCAAATCTTTTGTATCTTACCGGATTTTTTCCCTCCTTTGTCATCTTGTTCCAACAGTTATTTAGAGAAACACTTGAAAAATGCCTCATTATAAATGTAGATTTTTAAAATTTATTCTAGATCTGTCAGTTTGCTTGAAAAAATAAATTTTAAGGGTGTCATTAGGTACATGCAAGAATAAGTTTTTTTCCTGCTAATACCAAATCTTTTATCTGTATAAAGTTTACTACTTGTGTTTTAAGTAATGGCTTAATATTTTTTATAATTTTTTGTAATCTTTTTTTTTTTTTGGTCTGATATCAGTATAGATATACAAGGGTTCTTCTGGTTAGAATTTGCCTGGTATATTTTTTTTTCCATTTTTTTTTACCATGTATATTTTCAGATGTGTCATGTCAATAACCTAAAGTAGGACTTTTTAAAATCTAGATTTACAGTCTTTGTTTTTTATTTGTATCTACTACTTACATTTAATTAATTTAGGCTTATGTCTAACATCTTATTTTGTGCTTTTTAATTTGGCTTTCCTGTTTTATTTTTCTTACCTTCCTTTGGATAAATTTTAGAATTCCTTCCTTTCCCTTCTCATATACTCTACCATTTGGAAGTTAAACATTCTCTTTCTCCTTTTACTTTAGAAATTACAACATACATTTTTGTCAAAATATAAATTTAATAAAAATTTTTACATTGTCCTAGTCATTGTATGGACTATAGTACACTTGAACTTTATTTACCATTCCCCGACTTACATGCTATTGTTAATTTTTTGTTTTACTTTTTAAAAAAAACTTTATTGTACAGTTTTTGTATAGTTAATGTTAGTTTAGAATTATCTACATATTTACTACCTTCTTTGCTCTTCATTTCTATTGCACCGCACACCTTTTGACTGATTTTATTTTCCTTTGTTGGAAGTTCATTTGTAAATTTTTTCTTGTGAGAGTCTGTTGATGGCAAACTTTTTGTTTTGTTTTGGTCTGAAAAATTTTTTCCCTCAGTTTTGAAAGATATTTTTATTGTATATAGAGTTAAAGGTTGACATTTATTTTCACCTCAACACTATGAAGACACCATTCTACTGTTTATTGGCTCCCATTACTGAAG
This sequence comes from Propithecus coquereli, assembly GCF_000956105.1. Classification (NCBI taxonomy): domain Eukaryota; kingdom Metazoa; phylum Chordata; class Mammalia; order Primates; family Indriidae; genus Propithecus; species Propithecus coquereli. The sequence goes on from NW_012149052.1 coordinate 1,492,159, forward strand.
TTGAGAATTCAGGTATCTGCTGCTTCTTTGTAGATTCTCTGTCCTTTATCTTTTACATTTAAGATTCTTTTGTATTTTGTTATTTTGGTATGATTTATTCAGCTGTAGATTTGCTTTAAATATCCTGTTTGGGATTCATTGGGTTTCCTGAATCTGAGTACTTGTATCTTTAATGAATTCTGGAAATCTCTCCGGAAAATTCTTAACCACTAACTCTTCAGATATTTTTTTTCTCTTCTCTTCTTCTGGAACTCTAGCTATATGTATTTTAGCCTTTTTTACTCTTATCTTCTATTCTCCTTAACTTTTATATCCCACTTTCTTTCCATGGTTTTTTCTCTGTGTTACCTGTTGGGGATAATTATTTCTAATTTATTTTCTGCTGTACTGAGTTCTTCTTCAACCATGTCCAATATGCTATTAAATCTATTAACTTTAATTTCAGTGATTATATTTTTCACTTTAATAATTTATTTTTATTATATGTAAAATCAGCTTTGTCATTCTTTTTTAGTTTTGTGTTTCCTATGGAAATCTTTAAACTTGTCTTCTATTTCTTCAAACATCATTAGTGTTTTATATTCTGTCTCACCAGATAATTCTCTCTCTCTATTCAGATAGTCCATTATGTGAAGACTTTTGTGATTCTCTTTCTCCTACCTTCTCCTTTTTTTCCTGCTGGTTCTTATTCATGGTAACTCCTATCTCTTCATGCTTAGTAATTTTTAATTGCAAGATGCCCATTTTCCTTGGAAAATTATTTGGAAGAATTCTCTGAAGCCTCACCTAAATGGGCTTTTATTCAAGGAAGAATTACATTTCTTCTGCCGGGTATCCTGGTTATGTTGTGGCACCACTTTAAATTCATTGCTTGAGGTATTCTGAACTAGAAAGTTAAAATTTACCTATTTGGGTAGAGACTCATATATCAGTTATATATCTCTATTCATTTTAGAGTCTTTTTTTCATTTCCTCCTTTCTTGTATTCTTTTTGTTGTTGTTGCATTAGCCTCTATTCTCTTCTTCCTTTATATCCTGGTTTCTTTCTTGTATTATAGGTTGATTATCCCTTATCTGAAATGCTTAGTATCAGAAGTGTTTTGGATTTCATGGTTTTTCAGATTTTGGAATATTTGCATTATACTTACTTGTTGAGCATCCCTAATCTGGAAATTCAAAATTTGAAATGCTCTAGTGAGCATTCCTTTGAGCATGACCTTTGAGCATCATGTTCGTATGGTACTCAAAAAGTTTTGGATTCTGGAGCATTTTGGATTTCAGATTTTCAGATTAGGGATGTTAAACCTGCTATTTTCTTAAACCTTTCTAGGATCTCAAGGTCTTTCACACCTTTTTACTTTTTGTCAAGTGAGGGATCAGCTCATAGAACATGCATACGTAGTTATCTTTTGTCTCTGGCAGGAAGACAGATATCATTCTTCCTTTGGAGTACAAGGTTTTTTAGTAGGATTATAGTGATTCATTTTCTTTCAGTGATTTCATTTATTTACTCATTCCAATATTTATCAAGAGCTTAATCCATATGTCAATGCTATGCTAGGTTTTAGGGAACATAGCAGTGCTCAAAATAGATGTAATTCTTGTGTGTTGATGGATCTTACAATTTTGTGGATAGGACAGATGTAAAACTAAGAGTAATCTGCTGAATAATTGTGAGCAATGTTGTGTGAGTCCAATCAGGAGAGAGAAACCACATAGTAATTTGAATAATTTGAATTATTAACTGTAACGAAGATTTGTTACTCCAAATAGTAACTTTAAAGAATATAAAGAGAGTAGTTATAAGGAGTATAGGACTGAGATAGCATTCCCTAGGAAGAGGTCGCTCTCTTCCCTGACGATTGAAATCCCGACCTTGTTGGAGAAGGAACCCTTATAACTCATTGAAAGGTAGAAAAGTTGTTGTAGTGCCATGCTGGCAGAACTTGCTGAAAATCTGCTCTCTGAAACTCTGGAGATCCATCCTCTGAGGAGATAGGGAGTGATGGTCATGGGACAGTGTCTCACTGCACTCATTGCTATGAAACCACCCGGGAAGGATTCTAGGGGCAGCTACTGGCTGTTGGGTGCTGCTGGCCCTTGTGTACCTCATGTTTGAGTAAGCCACACTGTTGCAGGATATTGCTGAGTGAGCACAATGCAACCAGGAAGCAAAACCCTTTCCTCTTGCAGTGTATCTCCTGTATTCTTTATTTACTTTGGTACTATTTGGCAAAGGAAAAGCATTTAAAGGGCTTGGTTCTACTTTCACAGAGCAGGCAAATAGATGAATTTGGAGCTGAATAAGGAAACAAATCTGTAACAGGCCCAAATCTTGTGAAGGAAATGAGAATGATGGTGTCAGAGAAGATCTCTTTGAAAAATTGACATTAAGACCAGATGTATGTGTAGGATCTACCCTGCTGATGAGTTTAAGGACCGGCCTTCAAGGCAGTGGTCAAGAGTTTAAGGAAGGGCCTTCAAGGCAGTAGTGAATTATGAAGGGCCTAACTTGGCAAGGAATTTGAGGAATTTGGAAGTTGCAAATAACTGAATTGGTTCTAATGTAGTGAATGAGGGGGAGAGTGGAATGATGTTAAAGAGGCATGGTCTTGATTATGCAAAACTATGAAAATCATATTAAGCAGTTAGGATTTTGTTCTAAGTGCAATGGGAAATGGAGGAGAGGCACAGTATACTTAAATTAAAAATAAAATACTCATTTCCCTCTCCATTAAAAACAACCTAGAGAAATAACTGTGTCTTGGTATCAAGAAAGGCTTCCTTGAAAGTAAAGCTTAAGGATGTCCTTCTAGGGAGTACAGGACTTAGATTTGTAGAGGCAGGAATACATGAAATAGATCATTTTGGTTGCAGAATCCTTAGAGCAGAGATGGAAACTAGGGAAATGCTCAACAGACTGTGGAGAATCTTGAGTACCAGATTGTCCCTTCTGAGTGCTTTTTGTGACTCACTCAGTTAACATACTTTAGTAAAAGGGTGCCATCTATGTTTGAATCCAAATAATTTGGGGAAAAAAGTGAATAACTGTTTTGAGTCAGTTTTGCTCTTAAGTTCTGAGCTTATTAGATGATCTTCAGAATTTTATGATGATTTGTCAATCTGTGTTCATCCTTCTATCCCATCCCACTTCCCATCCTCATTTTAAGAGATTTCACTCGAATCTGCTTCTGCTGCTTTTCTTTTTTTTTTTTTTTGAAACAGAGTCTCACTCTGTTGCCTGGAGTAGAGTGCCGTGGCGTCAGCCTAGCTCACAACAACCTCAAACTCCTGGGCTCGAGCAATCCTACTGCCTCAGCCTCCCGAGTAGCTGGGACTACCTACAGACATGTGCCACCATGCCCGGCTAATTTTTTTTTTCTATATAGATTTTTAGTTGTCCAAATAATTTCTTTCTATTTTTAGTAGAGACGGGGTCTCGCTCTTGCTCAGGCTGGTCTTGAACTCCTGAGCTCAAACAATCCGCCTGCCTCGGCCTCCCAGAGTGCTAGGATTACAGGCGTGAGCCACCGTGCCTGGCCGCGAATCTGCTTCTTATAGGCTATTGGAGATGCAGAGGTATTTTTCTCTCTCTCTCTACAAGAGTCTTGCTTGGGCTGCCTGGTCAAGGCCCTTGGAATCCCTTAAAGAAGACATAGTTTTGATATCAATTTCTCATATTTGAAGGAACAGCTGTCCCAGACTATCGTAGTCCATTTGTGGTGTTATAAATGAATATCTGAGGCTGGGTAATTTATAAAGAAAAAAGTTTTATTTGGCTCACAGGTCTGCAGGCTGTACAAGAAGCATGGCATGAGCATTTGTTTCTGGTGAGAGCTTCAGCCTTCTTCTACTCTGAAGGGGAACCAGTATGTGCAGAGATCACATGGCAAGAAAGAGGAGGGAGGTGCTGGGCTCTTTTAAACAACCAGCTGTCCTGGACACTAATAGTGGGAGAACTCACTTATTGAGAGGATGGCACCAAGCCATTCCCATTAGGCTCCACCTCTAATATTGGGTATCATATTGCAACATAATATTTGGAGAGACTAGATATCCAAACTATAGCACAAACTTAGGCTATTTATTTTCTATTATATAAATATATATTTAAAACAAGATACTTTTCTATTATTATATAAACATATTTAAAACAGAAGATATTTTCATTATTTTTAATTTTTTTTTTCCTTGTATATCAAGGCAGTCATCTGTTGGCACTTGATACTTGCTGAGTATCTGCTTTTAAACTTTACTTTTCTCTGTCATTGTATATACATTTTATTTAAAATTTTAATTATAACTACCTTTAAAATTGTTGACTTATTCTTCAGTTCGAACATGTATTTTTTAATAATAAATTCTTAACTTTAAAGGTTGAATTAAAATACACTGATCTTCCTACATTTAAGCTTTCTTAGTTTAATCCTTCATAATAGTGTATTAATATGGAATCACAAAACGTGAAATGATGTCCTTTGGGGATTTGGCTTTTGGGGAATAAGGGACTACATAGTGATGAAATATGGGTCAGATCAGAATAGTTCCAAACAGAAATACCATGAACTGTTGAAATGTCATTGAACTTTCTTGATCAATTCCGTTATAAAATTATAGGACTTTTCTGGCAAAGGGTTTTTGGTTTAATCACTTCCCTTCTTGAAATTCAGTTCTTTTGTGATCTTTCCTAAGACCTATTCTGGACAAAATGTTTAGTTGAACCGCACATACTCTTC
>NW_012149052.1:1499674-1501075 GCF_000956105.1 Propithecus coquereli
TTATTCTCTAGGACATTCTTGGTTCCTCTCTTTTAATATAAGTGAATGGGAAATATAACTAAATATGTAAAAATTCACTTTATCCCTGGACTTCTTAGTATACATCTCATGGATAAGGACCTTCTAATAGCCTTGTAATGTATGTTCATTTGTGAGTTTATCCTCTCCTATTAAATTTTTATATTATAGATATGAAAGGTAAAAACTTTATACTTACACTTTGAAGTATTTTGCATAGTCTAAACTATTACAATTCACTTCAAGGTGGCAAGTAAAAGTCGTTCAGAATTACCGGATGTGAAACAAGGTGGAGCTAATCTTGAAGAAATAATGCATAGAGCTTATGATTCCTTTGATATTCAGCTTACAAGTATACAGCTGCTTTACAGCAGAGTTGGTAAGTATAAAATGCATTATTTGTTGATTGATTTTGCTGAAATGATTAATTAGGATTTTAGATACTTTGAAGACCTTCCTCCTAAATGTGTTAGAACTTTTATGTTTTTGAATTAGAAGTGATAATAAATATTGTGTAGTGGTTCTCAACCAAGAGACATTTGTCAATGTCTGAAGACGTTTTTAGTTGTCACAGGTGAAGAATGAGGGGCATTCCTACCATCTAGTGGGTGGAGGTTAGGGATGCTACTAAACATCCTAGAATGTACAGGCCAGCCCCCCTCCCCCCTCAACAAAGACTTATCTGGCCCAAATGTCAATAGTATTGAGGTTGAGAAATCCTGATATACCAGTGTTTTCCAACCTTTTACCGAAGTCGGCACGTGTTGAAAATGATATTTGTATTACACAGTCGGATAACCAGAAGAGACTGCTGAAGGCTAGAGACAACCAGCCTAGGGGCTATGACAGCCCAGGCCATAGACAGCCACACAAATGCTGAGGAGGGTCACTATCCTAGGCATACCTGTATCACATTCACTGTGGTGTACTAATCAGGAGTCTTTGATCTAGAGCAAGTTTTTTAGGTGAAGACAGAAATTTGCTTGACAAGAGCCATTTAAGTAGTTAGGGAGAGACCCCCAACTCATTCAGCTTTCTTTCCATTCGGTCATACTGTTGCTGAATTCCTAGAACGTTAGTGAACACTCAGATAATTCAGCAGAGTTGGGGTTATTTTACAGACCTATATATATGTATGTAGTCAAATTTTAATGATCTGAGCTAACTGATAAAAGGAGAAGCAGTGAGAATCCATGGTAATTGTTATTAAAATTGTTCATTTATATAGGACTGAAATATTTTAATTTTGTTTCTTTAATTATGTTTGCTTTTGGATGATGAACATGGTTTCTGTTTTTGTCATATTCTAGTGGTTGTGGAAGAAGCCCAGAAGTATAGTGGATGGCAAAAGTAAATTGTTTTCAGAAGTCAATAAATTCTTTT
>NW_012149052.1:1502215-1506706 GCF_000956105.1 Propithecus coquereli
TCCTCCTGCCTCAGCCTCCTAAGTAGCTAGGTCTACAGGCATGCACCACCACACCAGCTAATTTTTTAGAACATTTTTTTGTAGAGACAGGGTTCTCGAACTCCTGGCCTCAAGTGATCCCCTCGCCTTGGCCTCCCAAAATGCCAGGATTACAGGCATTAGTCATCATGCCCAGCTTGAGTCTTAATTTTCTAAAGTGGAATTATTACACATCATTTTGAGAATTAAAATTTAAACATTGCCTTGAATGGTGTCAGTCATAAATCTTCAATAAATGGTAGCTTTTATTAGTTACTATTAAGGAAACCTTACTTTTTTCTACGTTTTCCTTCGTTGCCTTATAGCCATATTGTTTTTGTGGTAAGGTATCTGGATTGTGTAAGGATTGGCATTGTATGCACAGATTTGATTACCTGGTGATTGTGTGTACCTGGGAATGTAACATTAAGATTATCTACATATGGGAAGATTTCCCTATACCATACAGCATGTGACTATGAAATATTAATAGTAATTTTAGGTTTTGTGTGTTATTCAACATGAAATATTTTCTGTAATTAGGTGATAATTGGAAAGAAGCACGGAAACTCAATGTATCTACACAACATATTTTGGTACCCATGCACTTCAATGTGGAACTCTCTAAGGCTATGGTTTTCATGGACTTAAGGATGCCCAAGTATGTATTGTCTGTTCCAAGGGATTGTGGATTTTCTCAGTAATTCTGTAGCGAAGGAAATAACATATTTAATTGACTCTTCTTTATGTGTATGGTAAAATATACATAACGTGAAATTTACCATTTTAACTATTTTTAAGTGTATAGTTCAGTGGCATTAAGCACATTTACACTATTTTGCCACCATCACCACTATCCATCTCCAGAACTTCTAAATCTACCAAACTATCATACCCATTAAACAGTAACGCCCCATTCTGCCCTGCCCTGAGCTTCTGGCAACCACCATTCAGTCTTCTGTCTCTATGAATTTGTCTATTTTGGGCACTTCATGTAATTGAAATAATACAGTATTTGTCTTTTGGTTTCTAGGTTACTTCACTTAGCATAGTATCTTCAGGATTCATCCATGTTGTAGCATATGTCAAAATTTCATTCATTATTAAGGCTGGTTAATAGTCCTTGTATGTATATACTATGTTTTATTTATCCATTCTTCTCTCAGTGGACATTTGTGTTGCTTATACTGTTTGGCTGTTGTAATGATGCTACTGTGTTCTATTTAAGTCCCTGATTTTAATTTTTTTGGCTATATACTTGAAGTAGAATTGCTGGATCATATTGTAATTCAGTGTTTAAGTTTTGGGAGAACACTGCTGTTTTTCATAGCAGCTGCCACATTTTACATTCCTGTCAGCAATGCAATGGATTTCAATTTCTCTACCTTTTCCCCAACATTTGTTATTTTCTGCTTTTATTTAATAGTCATTTTAGTAGATGTGAAGTGGTATCTCACTATAGTTTTGATTTGCATTTCTCTAATACTTACTTATAGTGAACATCTGTTCATGTACTTATTGGCCACTTAGATATTTCTTTAGAGAGATTTGTACTCAAGGTCTTTGCCATCTTTTAATCTTGCTGTTTGTTTTTCTTGTTGATTTGTAGGAGTTCTTGATATATTTTGGATATTAACCTATTATCTATAAGTTATATAATTTGCAAACATTCTCTCTCACTCTGTTGGTGCCTTATCACTCTGTTGATAGTGTCCTTTGATGCATAAAAATTTTTAATTTTGAGCAAGTCCAATTTATCTTTGTTGCCTGTGCTTTCGGTGTCGTCTCTAAGATATTATTAGAAATCTACTGTCATGAAGCTTTTCTCTTATATTTACCTCAAAGAGTTTTATAGTTTTAGCTTTTTTGTTTAGTTCTGTGATCCATTTTGAGTTAATTTTTGTATATGATGTAAGATAAGGATACAGCTTCATTTTTTTGCTTAACTATGTCTAGTTTTCCCAGTACCATTTGTTGAAAAGACTGTACTTTCCGCATTGAATGGCCTTGGGAGCCTTGTTGAAAATTATTTGTCCATATATGCAAGAGTTTATTTCTGGGATTTTTGTTCTATTCTCTTAACCTCTATGTCTGTCTTTATTCCAGTACCACACTGTTTAGATTACTGTAGCTTTATAATAAGTTTTGAAATCAGGAAGTGTGAGTTATCCAATTTTGTACTTTTTCAAGATTGTTTTGGTTATTTGGGATCCTTTGATATTCCACATGAATCTTAGGATGGATTTTTGTATTTTTGCAAAAAACCATATTGGGATTTTGATACAGATTGCACTGAATTTGTACATCACTTTAAATATTAATAATATTGACATCTTAATAATATGCTTCCAGTCCATGAACATGGGATGTCTTTCAATTTATTTGTGTCTTCTTTAATTTTAGCCACGTTTTCTAGTTCTCAGTATATAAGTCTTTTGCCTCCTTCGTTAAGTTTGTTCTTTTTGATGCCATTGTAAATGGAATTGTTTTCTTAATTTCTTTTTTGGATTATTTATTGTTAGTGTAGTGTATGGGAACTTAGCTGATTTTTATATCCTGCAACTTTGTGAATTTGTTTATTCGAACAGGTTTAAGTTTTTTACATACAAGATTATGTCATCTGTGTACAGAGGTAATTGTATTTCTTCCTTTCTGATTTGGGTGCTGCCTTTTTCTCTTTCTTGACTAATTGGTCTTGCTAGAATTTTTCAATACTTTGTTGAATAGAAGTGGTTTAAGTGGACATCCTTGTTTTGATCCTGAGCACAGAAAAGCTTTCATTGTTTCACTGTTAAATATGATGTTAGCTGTGGGTTTTTCCGGAACAGGTGATAAATACTAATTTTCAACTGTACTTGGCAAATAGTAGAGGGAAAAATAAATGAAATAATATTAGAAAATAAGCCTCTGAAAAACAATGAGGTTAGCACATCTAATGAGACTAGTTAATAAGGTAAGATGAAAATTGGAGTAGAAATTTTTAGTGCTTTAAATCACATTTAATTTGGATAATTTGAGGAGAAGTCTTCTTTAAAAATTAGTGCACTTAAATCAGAATGAAAATTCCTCTATGATGATTCCTATCTTTTTAAAACAGATTCAAGATTTTTGGAAAGTTACCTCTTATTTCTTTACGGATCTCGGATAAAAAACTACAAGGCATTATGGAATTGGTTGAAAGCATTCCAAAACCTGAACCTGTAACTGAAGTATCTGCCCCTGTCAAACCATTGCAGGTAATTGTTATGTTCAAAATTAATATAAGTGTGAATTAAAAAGAAAGTCAAGCAGTATTTGAAACAACCACAGGAGTATTATTAATAGGTAAAACAATTTGCAGTTCATTTCAAATAGGCCTTTTAAAAATTATATTTTAAAAGAGAAATTGATGAAATGGTAAAAGTACAAATAGTTTGAAAAGATACAAAATGATAAATCTACCTTTCCTCATTTCTATCGCCTCCAAATAATAACACCATTGACTACCGCTTCTCTAGTTTTTCAGAAAAATGTTTACGGGATAGACACACATGTGTATGTGTGTGTACATACATGTAAATATATTCTTATGTTATTAATATTTAAATGAGATCATCATACTTATTCTGAATTTGTATTCTTTCTACCATTATTAACATGTATGTTATATACTTTAGAAATATTCTCAGCACATACAGATCTACTTTAGTTTTTTTATGGTGATATGGTATTGGATTGTGTGGATATACCATCTTTGCCTAAATATATTCCCTTTTGAGATACATCTGCATTGTTATTAGTGTTTACAGTTATGAAAAAATACTGCTTCGGACTTCCTTATAAATATATTTGGTTTTACTTCTGTGCGTACTATATGAATTCCTGGAAGTGGAATTGTTGAGGAAAGAGTGTGAATTTTACATTTTGATAAATTTTGGCAATTTTCCTTTCTAAATTGTATATTAACTTATGGTTCACTAAAAGTGAATGAATGTGTTTTTCTTTGCTCTCATGATTAATTAGCAAATGTTAAGATTTTATTCTAAGTGAAAACAATCTTATTTTCTGATTTTGATTTGCATTTCTTTATAAGATAGAACACATTTTCTGCCTGTCTGGATTTCTGTTTTTGGAAACTGCTGTTCATGTCTTTTTTTCTATTGGGTTATGGTTTTCCAATTAAGGAAATAATCTCTTGTTTAAAATTAGTTTCTGTCTCCATTTTGTTTGATTTTTATCTCGTATATGCATTTATTTTTGCAATGCAAAGTCTTTCTACTTTTTACATAGTCAAAGTTATTAGTTTTTTTCTTAGTGATTTTTGGACTTTGTATTATGTGATTTTTGTCTTTCCAAGAGAATTTCAGAAAGAAAATTACATAATCATATTGTTCTCTGGTGATTTTCTGAGTTCTTTATTCATGTTTAAATGTTTTTCTTTTGAAATAATTTCAAACTTAAAAAATAGCAAAAAATAGCATAAAAAACTTTTTT
>NW_012149052.1:1507371-1533205 GCF_000956105.1 Propithecus coquereli
GTTGTTTTTTTCTTTTTTTTCCTTCCCATCCCATAAGGAGCTAATCAACTTGTCAATGTCTACAAAAATTCCTGCTGGGATTTTGATAGGGATTGTATTATACTGTCAATTTGGGGGAGAATTGACATTTTAGATTTACCCAGTAGTGGGATTGCTGGATTGATTAGTAGGTCTACTTTTAGTTCTTTGAGTAATTTCCATACTGTGTTCTGTAGAGATTGTACTAGTTTACATTCCCATCGACAGTGTATAAGTGTTCCCTTTTTACTGCACCCATGCTAACATCTGTTATTGTTCTGTGACTTTTTAATAATGGCCGTTCTGACAGGGGTGACATGGTATCTCATTGTGATTTTAATTTGCATTTTACCTGGATGATTAGTGATGTTGAGCATTTTTTTGTATGTTTGTTGTCTATTTGTATATTTTCTTTTGAAAACTGTTCATGTCTTTTGCCCACTTTTAAATGGAGTTACTTATTTTTTTCTTGCTGATTTATTTGCATTCCCCGTAGAGCCTACATAATAGTCTCTTGTCAGATGTATAGTTTGCTAACATTTTGTTCCATTATTTAAGTTGTCTGTTTACTCTCTCGATTATTTCCTTTGCTGTGCAGAAACTGTTGAGTTTACTTAAGTTCCATTTATTTCTTTTTGTTGTTTCTGTATTTGCTTTTGGATTCTTAGTCATAAAAAGAATTTATGACTGGCCATTGTCCAGAAGGGTTTTTCCTACATTTAATTCTAGAATTTTTATGGTTTCAGGTCTAACATTTAATTCTTTAATCCCTCTTGAGTTAATTTTTGTATTATGGTAAGAGATAGGAATCCAGTTTCATTCTCGTGCATCTGACTCCAGTTTTCCCAGTACCGTGTATTAAATAGGGTGTCCTTTCCCCAGTATAAGTTTTTGTATGCTTTCTTGAAAATTAGTTGGTTATAGGTATATGGTTTTATTTCTAGGTTCTCTATTCTGTTCCATTGATCTATATATCTGCTTTTATTCCAGTAATATATTGTTTTGGTTACTATAGCCTTGTAGTACAATTTGAAGTCAGGTAATGTGATGCCTCCAGAGTTGTTCCTTTTGCTTAGGATTGCTTTGGCTATTCAGCCTCTGATTCCATATGAAATGTAGGACCGTTTTCTAATTCTCTGAAAAATGATGTTGGTATTTTGATGAGAATTGCATTGAGTCTATAAATTACTTTGAGTAGTATGGACATTTTAACAATATTGATCTTCCAGTCAATGAGCATGAGATGCTTTTCCATTAGTTTGAGTCATCTGTTATTTTTCTCATCAATATTTTGTAGTTCTCTTTGTAGAGATCTTTCACCTCCTCTACAGGTATATAGGTTAGGTATATTCCTAGGTATTTTATTTTCTTTGCAGCTATTGTAAATAGTATTGAGTTCTTGATTTGACTCTCAGCTTGACGGTTATTAGTATATAGAAATACTACTGATTTTTGTACATTAATTTTGTAACCTGAGACTTTACTGAATTTATCAGTTCTAGGAGTCTTTGAAGGAGTCTTTAGAGTCTTCTAGATATAATATTATATCATCAGCAAACACGGATAGTTTGTCCTCCTTTTTTCAGATTTGGATGTGCTTTATTTCTTTTTCTTACCTGATTACTCTGGCTAGGACTTCCAGTACTATGTTGAATAGCAATGGTGGCAATGGGCATCCTTGTCTTGTTCCAGTTCTTAGGGGGGAATGCTTTCAACTTTCCCCCAATAAGTATGATATCGGCTATGGGTTTGTCATATGTGGCTTTCATTATTTTGAGGTATTTTCTTTCTATGCCTAGTTTTTTAACGGTTTTTTATCATTAAGGGGTACTGGATATTATCAAATGGTTTTTCTGTCATCTATAGAGATGGTCGTATGGTTTTTGTTTTTAATTCTGTTTATGTGGTGGATCCCATTTATTGATTTGCGTATGGTGAACCATCCTTGCATTCTTGCTTCTGTATCGGGTGCATGTATAATTAGGATTATTATATTTTCTCGTTGAATTGATCTCTTTATCATTATATTATGACCATCTTTGTATTTTGTTAACTGTTTTTAACTTAAAGTCTATCTTACCTGATATAAGAATAGCTAGTCCCACTCACTTTTGGTTTCCATTTGTGTGTAGTATTTTTTCCACTCCTTTTCCTTGAGGCTTGAAAATATTTATGAGTCAAATGGGTTTCTTGGAGACTGCATATATTTGGGTTGTGGTTTTTTTAAAAATCTTTTTGCCAATCTATGTCTTTTCTGTTGGGCATTTAGACCATTTACAGTCAGTTTCCATATTTATATGTTAGATACTGTTCCAGTTATGTTGATTTTTACCTACTTGCTCTATTTTCTGCCTCATGTTACTATTTCATAAGAGCTGTGAGTTGTTAACTTTCCGTGGGTGTCAATTTTTCTGTTTTATGTATGGAGCACTTTTAAGCATTTCTTGTAGGGCAGGTCTAGTGGTGACAAATTCCCTAGTGTTTGCTTGTCTGGGAAAGACTTCGTTTCTCTTTCATTTATGAAATTTAGTTTTGAGTGATACAGAATTCTTGGCTGATGGTTATTCTGTTTAAGGAGACTGTGACAGGACTCATAGTCTCTTCTGGCTTGTAAGGTTTCTGTTGAGAAGTCTCCTATTAGTCTGGTGGATTTTTCTTTTGTAGGTTACTTGATGTTTTTACTTCATGGCTCATAGGAGTTCCTCCTTCATGTTTACTTTGGCCAGTCTAATGACCGTGTGGCTTTGTGATGTCCTTTTTTCAATGAATCTCCCAGGTGTTTGTTGAGCTTCTTGTATCTGGGTGTCTACACCTGTGGCAAGACCAGGGAAGTTTTCCTCAGTCATCTCCTCAAATTGGTTTTCCAGTCCATTTGCTTTTTCTTCTTCTCCCTGAGGGATATCTGTGATTCTTATATTTGGGTGATTTACATAATCCCATATTTCTCAGAGACTTTGTTCTTCTTGATTCTTCTTTATTTTTGACTGATTGGTTAATTTGAAAGAGTCATCTTAAAGCTTTGACATTCTTTCTTCTGCTTGGTCTAGTCTATTGTGTTTTGTATTTCCCTATATGAATTTTTCATTTCCAGAAGTTTTTGGTTTTTTAAAACGTATCTCTTCAGTAAATCTTTAATTCATTTCATGAATTATTTTTCTAGTTTCTTTGAGTTGGTTTTCAATTTTCTCTTGTATCTCATTGAACTTCCTTAAAATCTGTATTTAGAATTGTGTATCTGTCATTTCAGTATTTTCATTGTGGTTAGGATCCATTACTAGAGAGCTGACATGATCCTGTGCATGTCCTATCACTCTGATTTTTCATGCTTCCGGAGTTCTTGCACGTATTCCTTCTCAGTTTAAGAACTGAGCACACTTGCTTGAGTACTCCATGGACAACTTGGGACCAGCACACCTCTCCCCATCACAGTCAGGGATTAAACTTGGGGATCAAAGGACAGTCCTGTAGGCCAAATCCTGTACCTCTAGGACTCAATCACATTGTTCAGGGCCGTGGAGGAGACATTTGTAAAGTGCTTGTTCAAAAATGAGCAGCTGTCATTTCTAATTTTTGTATTTCCTTTTATTTAGATGGGGCTTTTTTCCCCCTTTTTTCCCCTTCCTCTTAAGGCTATGCCCATAGCGTATGTTGGGTAAGGAACTTTGACTTTGCTTCTGCATACTTTGAGGGTGACCAAGGTTCTAAATGATTACCTTGCTTATACATAGCCTTAGTGTGGTGTTTTTCTCAATCGCTAGTTATTTGTAGGCTGTAGCAGTGGTATACTGTGTGCATGAGTAGATTCCTTGCCTCTTCTCAATAAGCGGAGATGAAGGTCTTTGAAATTTCTTTTTTCCCTAGTCCTGTGGACTTATTAACAGTTTGAATTATACTGGGATGTCCAGTTTAATCTTCAGGTCAGTAATTGGTACTTGTGGTAAGAGGCAGCCAAACCCTATATGATTGAATCAGTAAATGCTGTAATGGGCTGTGCAAGTTAATCTCCCTGCCAGTAATTGGATCTTGCACAAGAGAGTCAGCTGCAGTGGTGTTTTGGGGACCTGTGTCTGGCCCTAATCAGTCAGAAGTGCTCAGGTTTCCCAGACAATGGGCATGGCCCTTAAGCTCCCAGGGGCCCCTTATTGTGCTCCACCACAGTGGAAATGGATGGGGTCAGTGAGACTGGGTCTGGGGATCCCACATTCAGGCTCCATAAAGGCATACACAAGCTCTGTCTCAGCAGGGGTTGAGGGTTGGCTCCTGGGCCACTGGGGAAAGCCACCAGGGAGGGGCTGACATGGCCCCACCATGAAAAAAGTCTGTTCACAGGGAGGGGCAGTCTGGAATTCAGAGTCCAGGAGGTAGGAGTAGGTTTCACTCTTCTGCCTCTTCCCTTGCTTCACCAGTCTCCTTTTGGCATCTGGTTACAAGTAGCAGCCCAAACCAGCTGAGCTCATCAGCAGTTCTGCTGCTGGCTGTGAGCTTCCCTGACCAGGACCCCACCCTGGATGCAGTGCAGCTTTCCTGTGTGGGGAGGTGTTCTGGGAGTGTGCTGTGGCTGATATTCACCCCACCCTCACCTTTTAGTTCTACTGGCCCAGGCCCCCTCAGCTCTCAAGGTCAGTTTACATATCTCTCCCCCATGCCCGTGAATGATGCAATTGAGCCCTAGAGGTAAAGGATCTGGCCTGCAGGACTGTCCTTTGATCCCTGAGTTCAATCCCTTTACATTACAGGGAGAGGCATGCTGGTCCTGAGTTGTCTGTGGAGTGCTCAAGCAGGCTTAATGTCCCTCCACTTTGGGGTATGCCCTGTTTTGATCAAGCAGGCAGGCAGGCAGTGTCCTGGAGTGCCAGCAGGAAGGGAGCCCACGATCTAAGCACTCTTGGTCTAATGTAGATCTTTAAAGGGAAAGGCATGAGCCCCCCTCTCCTTGGAAGCCTTGATGTCATGGGCGCACTGACAGAGGGGAAGGGGCCACTTCTGAGAGCCCTAGCTCAATCATCAATTGAGGGCCCTGTGCTGACCCAGTTGGGAATTGGCATAGCTGCATTACAGGCGAAGGGAGGAGGAGGAAGAGTTGGAATGGAGAAGAGCTGGCACTGTAGTGCCTTATGTCCCAAGGTTCCCCACCCCCGACATGTTTTTCTCTTTTCTTCCCTGAAGCTATCCTCGCCTGAATGTACAAGCTCTGTGCTCACATAGCTCCCCTGAGACCCACCAGCCCCCTCTGACCACCATAGTCTGGGCAGGTGTTGGGGATTGTTTATGTGTGGTCCAGTGGTAAGGCAACTGAAAGACTCAAGCACCCTGGGCAGGACAGATGCACTCAGTGGGTGGAAAAGTAGTATGGCACCCCCTGCCATGGCTCAGGTCTGTTGTGAGGATGAGTGACCCTGTGGAGTCTGACAGCCTGGTACTCTGTTCTCAAGAAGCTCCCAGTTCACTGACAGCAGCAGCGTTTGGGTTCCTGAGGGTAGAGGGACTCTCTGACAGTTTGGGTGCCTATAGTCTCCCAGAAGTGTGAGGGAAGGGAAAACAAACACACCTGCCTACCATTTCTATGGGACTGCAAGTTCTTTGGAGGTTGATCTCTGCCAAAATCTTGCTCCTTCTTGTTCTGCTGTACAACTTCTTCCTGTGGGATCTCTGGTAGGTTCTGGCACTCTTCTGTCATCATTCTACTTGGGCTATGTATGTTTTTTTCACCTAAAACTTTTTCTGCTGAGACAATCTGGCAACTGATGGCTCTAGTCAGCCATCTTGCCTCCACCTGAAAGTTCATATATTAATTCCTAACCCCACTACCTCAGTTGTTACTATATTTGGAAATAGGATCTTTAAAGTGGTGATTAAGTTAAAATGAGGCCATTAGAGTCAGCCCCAATCCAGTTTGACTGGTGTCTTTGTAAGATAAGGAAGTTTGTGCTCACAAAGAGATACCAGGGATGGTATCTCTGCACACAGAAGAAAGACCATGTGAAGACATAGCAAGAAAAAGGCCAACTTCAGAGGTGTCAAAATCTAGCCTTCAGAACTGTGAGAAAATAAATTTCCGTTTAAGCCACCCAGTCTGTGATGCCATTTTGTTACGGTAGCCCTAGCAATCTCATGCAGTTTTGGTATCAGGAAGTGCACTGATTCTGTAACACCTAAAAATGTGGAAGCGGCTTCAGAACTGGGTAATGGGTAGAGGCTTGGAGGAGTTTTGAAGCACACGTTCAAAAAAGCCGAGATTCTAGCTCTGAAGAAATTGTTGGTAGATATATAGGCATTCCAGCTGCTTCTAGTGAGGCCTCAGGAGGAAATGAGGAACATATTGTTTGACATTGAAGGGAAGGTGGGCGTTGTTATAAATTGGAGCTCTTGGCTAAATTGTGTTCTGCTTTTGTGGAACGTAGAACTTATAAGTGATTAACTTGGATATTTAACTGAGGAGATTTCTAAACAAAGTGTTGGCACAATCTTGTTTCTCCTTGCTGCTTATAGTAAAATTTGAGAGGAGAGAGGTATATTGGAGGAGAAATTGTGAAGCAAAAAGGAACCGGAACCTAAAGATTTGGAAAATTCTTAACCTATCCATAGTGCAAAAAATGAGAAAGTGTGTTCTGTAGAGAACACCAAAGGTGTTCCTGGACAGTCATTTGATAAAAGATATTAGAAGTATGACTCATGGATTCAATCAGCCCATCTCAGCAGTAGCCAGGAATAGAGAGGGGAATATACCAGTTGAAATACTGCTAACTTGGACTAAAAGGAACAGAGATGGGACAAAAGGAAGACAGGCTGTTGAGCTTCTGGCATTCTACAGGGCAGGACAGTAGAGTTATCCAGCTACAAACGAGTTATCCTTCATGAAAAGAATAGAATGACTACAAAGGCAGTTTTGAGATTCTCAGACTTGCCACTGCCACCAGGGGCCCAGAGGGCACAGGTTTGGAAGGGTAAAGCTATCTTTTTTTCAGTGTCAGTAGGCCACGCTGTTGCTGCCCAGGACCTATGGGGCAGGGCTGCATTTAGTCTCTCCTTATTTAGTGTGATAATAATGTAGATTTTCTATAGATGTTTTTTACCGTATTGAGAAATTATCCTGTTCTTAGTGGACTGAGAGTTTATTTGTATCATGAATAGATATTTTGCGTAATGATTTTTCTGCATCTACAGAGATGATCATATAGTTTGCTTTAGTTTGTAAATATGATGAATTACATTAATATTTGAATGTTAAACTAGCATTGCATTCCCAATATAAATCTAATTTTTCATGATATATTATCCTTTTTATATATCATAGAATTTATTTGCTAATTTTTGTACAGGATTTTTGTATTTATGTTCATGAGGGATATTGGTTAGTATTTTTTACTTGTAATGTCTTTGCTTATGATATCAGGGTACTTCTAACCTCATACAATGAGGCTGGAGAACTTTCCTCCTCTGTTTTCTGGAAGAATTTGTATAGAGCAGATACTATATCTACTGTAAATGGTTCATAGAATTTGTCAATGAAGCCATCTGTACTTGGAATTTTCTTTCTTGCAAGATTTTTAAACTGCAAACTTTACAGGACTGTTACTGCTATCAGTTTTCTTTGTGCATGAGGTTTAGAAGATTTTGTCCATCAAGATATTTGTCCATTTTATCCAAATTGTTGCATATGTGGCAATAACATTGTTCTTAATATTTTCTTATTATCCTTTCAGTGATTTTGGGATTCGTAGTGATGTCTCATTTTTCATTCCTTATATTGGTGTAATTTATGACTTCTCTCTCTTTTTTTTTTCTGTCAGTTTGGTTAGAGGTTTAAATTAAACCTTTTCAAAAATCCCGTCTTTGATTCCTTTGATTTTTCTGTTTTGTTTTGTTGTTTTCAATGTCATTGATTTCTAATATTTATATTTATTAAAAAGTGTAGAAACTATTCTTAGTTTGTGGCTCTTAAAAAAAACAGGTGACTGCTTAGATTTGGTCTTCTTTTGGGCTATAAGTTCCTGACTTTTGGACCATAACATGTTGTATTTTGGTGACTATTTCATGTGTATTTGAAAGTAATGTGTAGTTTGCTGTTGCTGGTTGAAGATTTTTGTAAAGATCAATTAGTATAATTAGGTTGATAGTGTTCAGGTCTTCCTATATCTTTATTGAGATACTGTTTATAAATTTTTCAGTTACTGAGAGGAATATTGAAATCCCTAATTATAATTGTGAGTTGATATATTTTCATTCATTTCTGGTAGTTTTTATTTAGTGTATTTTGAAGTATTTTTGTTGGGTGCATACACACTTAGAATTGTTAAACTGCCTTGGTGTACTCCTTTATCAGTTGTAATGTTTAACATTTTCCCTAGTGATATTCCTTGTTTTGAAATCTACTTTGATATTAATATAGTCACTCTAGCTTTCTTTTTTTAGAATCCTGTTTTCTTTGTGTTTAGTTTTTTTTAATCAAGATGAAATAAACATAACATAAAATTTACCATTTTAAAGTGTACAACTCAGTGGTATTTAGTATATTCACATATTCTGCAACCTAGTTCCACAACATTTTATTATCCTAAAAGAAAATCTTGTATCCATTAAACAACTATTCCCTATTCCACCCTGCAAGCCCCTGGCATCCACCAGTCTGCTTTCTGTTTCTCTGGACTTACATATTATGAGTATTTCATATTGATGGAGTTATACAGTATGTGAATTTTGTGTCTGACTTTTCTCATTTAACATAGTCTTTTTGAGGTTCACTCATCTTGTAGTGCTTATCAGTACTTCATATGGCTGAGTAATGTTCTATTATTTATATTTGGCATTTTGTTTATCCATTCATCCATTGATGGTCACTTGATTTTTTTCAACTTTTTGGCTATTGTGAATAGTGCTGCTGTGAACATTTTTGGACAAGTATTTGTTTTGAGTTCTTTGGGGCTTATACCTTGGATTAGAATTGCTGGGTCATATGATAAATTCTATGTCTGACTCGGAGGAACCACCAAACTGTTTCACCACAGCTGCTGTACAGTTTTACATTTCCACCAGCAATTTCCAAGGTTCAACATCTTTGCCAACACTTGTTATTTTCTATTTTTTGATTATAGCTGTCCTAGTGTGTGTGAAGTAATATCTAATTGTGGTTCTGATTTGCATTTCACTAATGATTTATAATGTTTTCATATCTTTTTGGCCGTTCATTTAGTTTATGTTCTTTGTTGAAATGTCTGTTTAACTTCTTTGTCCATTTTTTAAATAATGTGTTTGTTGTTAAGTTGTGAATTCTTTATATCTGGATGATGGACTCTAGTCAGATACATAATTTACTAACATTTTCACTATTCTATAGATTTTTCCCTTTGATGAACAAAAGTTTTAAATTTTTTCTTTTGTTGTTTATGCACTTAGTGTCATACATAAGAATCTACTGCCAAATCCAAGATCATGAAGACTCATTTCTCTTTTCTTCTAGGAATTTTATGGTTTTAAAAAAACTCTTTTATTTAGGTTGTTGATCCATTTCAAGTTAATATTGTATATGCTGTGAAGTAGGATTTCAACTTTATTCTTTTCATCTTGAAATCTAGTAGTCCCAGTGCCATGTGTTGAAGAGACTATTCTGTCCCCATTGAATTGACTTAGCACCATTGTCAAAAATCAATTGACCATAGTTGTATAGATTTATATCCGAACTACCAGTTCTAATCTATTTGTCAAAATGTCTATCCTTAGGTCTCTATCTCACTGTTTTGAGTATTGAAATTTGTAATAAATTTTGATATTGTAGTTTGTAGTAAGTTCAACATCTTTGCCAGCACTTGTTATTTTCTGTTTTTTTGTTTATAGCTGTCATAGTGTGTGTGAAGTGATATCTAAATTGTGGTTCTGGTTTGCTTTTCACTAACGACTTAACAATGTTAAGCATCTTTTCATATCTTTTTGGCCACTTGTTTAGTTTATGTTCTTTGTTGAAGTGTCCATTTCACTCCTTTGTCCATTTTTGGTATTTTGATATTGGCAATTATGGATCCTCCAATTTTGTTCTTTTTTATCAAAATCATTTTAATTATCTAGGCCCCTTGTAGTTTCATATAAATTGGAGAATTGACTTTTCCATTTATGTGAAAAATGCCATTGGAATTTTGATAGAGATTGCTTTGAATCTGAAGACCACTTTGCAGAGTGTTGCCACATTAAAAATATTAAGACTTCCAAATTACAGCATATTTTACTATTTTCCTCAGACTTTCTTTGATTTTTATCAGCAATGTGTTGTTTTTAACATACAGGGTTTTTTGTTTTTTTTTTTTTAACCTTCTTGCTTAATTTTTTCCTAGATGTTTTATTCTTTTGCTATTGTAAATGGAATTACTTTTTTAATTTCCATCTTGGATTGTTCATTGCTGGCACCTCAACATAATGCATTTTGTGGATTGATCTTGTACCCTGCAACTTTGCTAAATCTTTTTTTAAGCTCTAGTAGTTTGTGCGAGTGTGCGTGAGATTCTGTGGGATTTTCTGTATGTAAAATCATGTCATCTGTGCATAGAGATAGGTTTATTAATACTTGTACTTTTCAATTTGAATGCCTTTATTTTTCTTCTCTGAGTAAAATTACTTTGGTTAAAACTTCAGTACAGTATTGAATGGCAATAGTGAAAGGGAGTTTCCTTGTCTTTTTTCTGATGTTAAGGGGAAAGCTTTCAGTCTTTAATCATTCAATATTATATTATTTGTGAGTTTTTCACAAATGCATTTTATCATGTTGAGGAAGTTCCCCTCTACTTCTATACTTCTATGTGTTTTTAGCATGAAAGTGTGATGAATTTTTGTTGAATGTTTATTTTGCCTCAATTGAGATGATCACGTGGATTATTCTTTCATTCTATTAATGTATTGTTTTATAGTAATTCCTTTTTTATGTTGAATCACCCTTGTCTTCCTAGGGTAAATTCCTCTTGGTAATGGTGTATAATCCTTTTAATAGGCTTTTAGATTCAGTTAATAGTAACATAGTTACAATTTTTTTTTTATACTTTTTTGAAAGTATGCAGGAAATAAAATGTGTTGTTCCTAATTATAAATACAATACTTCCTTAGATATCTGCCCATGCATTTAGCATTACTGGAGATCTTTTATTTATTTATTTATTTGGTACAGCTTTGAGTTACTATCTAGTATTCTTTTACTTCAACTTGAAGGACTCTCGAAGCGTTTCTTGTTGGACAGGTGTAATATTAATGAACTCCCTCAGCTTTTATCTGGCAGCATTTCAATTTGTCCTTCATTTTTGTTTTGTTTTGTTTTTTGAGACAGAATCTGGCTCTGTTGCCCGGGCTAGAGTGCTGTGGCGTCAGCCTAGCTCACGGCAATCTCAAACTCCTGGGCTCAAGCGATCCTCCTACCTCAGCCTCCCGAGTAGCTGGGACTACAGGCATGCGCCACCATGCCCGGCCAATTACTGCAAAATATATATTTTTAGTTGTCCAGATCATTTCTTTCTATTTTTTAGTAGAGATGGGGTCTCGCTCTTGTTCAGGCTGGTCTCGAACTCCTGACCTTGAGCGATCCACCCACCTCGGCCTCCCAGAGTGCTAGGATTACAGACGTGAGCCACCAGGCCCGGCCTGTCCTTCATTTTTTTTTTTTTTTCAATTTTTTTATTTCAGGAAATTCTAGGGGAACAAACATTTCGGTTACATGTTATGACTTTGCCACATCGCAACCATGGTTTGAGACGTGCACTTCCCCCCCCCCACAATGCTCACCACGTACATTAGTTGTGAGTTTACCCACGTCCCACCCCCCTATGCCCGAAGAATATTACTACTATGTGAACACCTTAGTGTTGATCAATCAGTGCCAGTTTGGTGGCGAGTACACGTGAGCCTATTCTTCCATTCTTGTGATATCTCACTTTGGAGGATGGGCCCAAGCTCTATCCAGGGAAATATAAGAGGTGCTAGATCACCATCGTTTCTTATCATCGAATAGTATTCTATTGTATACATATACCATATTTTATTAATCCACTCATGGATTGATGGGCACTGGGGCTGTTTCCACATCCTTGCTATAGTGAATTGTGCTGCCATTCGAGTGCAGATGTCTTTATTATAGAATGACTTTTGTTCCTTTAGGTAGATGCCTAATAGTGGTATTGCTGGATCAAATGGTAGTTCCACTTATAGCTTTTTGAGGTATCTCCAAATTCTTTTCCACAAAGATTTCACTAATTTGCAGTCCCACCGGCAGTGTAAGAGTGTTCCTATCTCTCCACATCCTCACCAGTATTTGTTGCTTTGGGATTTTTTGATAAAGACCAATCTTACTGGAGTTAGGTGATATATCTCATTGTGGTTTTGATGTGCATTTCCCTAATGATTAGAGATGTTGAGCATTTTTTTATGTGTTTGCTGGCCATTTTTCTATCTTCTTTTGAAAAGTTTCTGTTCATGTCCTTTGCCCATTCGTTGATGGGATTGTTTGATTTTTTCTTGTTGATCTTTTTGAGTTCTAGATAGATTCTTGTTATCAGCCCTTTATTGGATGTGTAGAGAGCAAATATTTTCTCCCATTCTGTAGGTTGTCTATTCACTCTACTGATGGTTTCCTTGTCCTTCATTTTTACAGGGCAGTTTGCCAGAATTCTTATTCAATAGTTTTTTTCTTTCAGTACTTTAAACATGTCATTCCACTGCCTTCTGTTTTTCCATGGTTTCTAATGAGAAATTTGCTGTTAATGTTATTAATGATCCCTTGTATGTAATGAATTGCTTCTCTTTTGCTGCTTTCAAGTTTCTCTCTTTGTCTTTCAACAGTTTGATTATAAGATGCTTTTATGTGGATGTTTTTGAGTGTATCCTACTTTGAGTTCGTTAAACTTCTTGGATTTGTAGATTCATGTCTTTCATCAAATTTGGGAGAATTTTTGATAATTACTTCTTCAGATTTTCTTTTTGCCTCTTTCTCTTTCACATATTCTTTTTGAAATCTCATAATGTGTATATTGGTCCAACTGATGGTGTCCCATAGGTTTCTTAGGTTGTTTTCACTTTTCTTCATTTACTTTCTTTTCCTCACTCTGATAACCTTAATTGACCTATCTTCATTTTCACAAATTCTTTCTTCTGCCTGCTCAAATCTGATACTGAAATTTTCCAGTGAATTTTTCTTTCAGGTATTATACTTTTCAGGTCTAGAATTTTTGTTTGGTTTGTTTTTACAATTTCTGTCTTATTATTTATATTTTCTGTGTGTTGAGACGTCATTTTCCTGGTTTCCTTGAGGTCTCCATGTTTTCTTTTAGCTTTCTGTACTTATTTAAAACTATTTATTTATTTTGCAGTAAGTACAGTGCTTGTGCTTCTGCATAAGCTGTTTGTGCTAATTTCTTTTATGAACAGGCCATACTTTCTTGTTTGTTTGCATTCATTATTCTGATACTATAACCAGTATATGAGAATTGTAACAAATTGTAAGAAAAGAAATAATAAGAATTACAAGAAAACTACAGACCAATATGTTCATTAACATAGATGCAAAAATTCCAGTAGTTGATTTTGTAGGGTAGAAAGATAACAACATTCATGGCTAAAGTCCCTATAACAAAAGACAGATTAATAAGAGAAAAGCCTAAAATTTATTTAATATAAGGTTTATGTGACACAAGTCTTCATAAATGAAGACCCAAAGAAATAGGGAAAACTATATTTTTATGAACAGTGATGCAGAAGTATGATTGGATTTCAAGAGGATATCATCTATTGGTAGTAAACTGGAAGGATTCAGATTCTTTTTGGCATCTCTGTGTGACATTTCTTTCCTCTGGGTATAAGGAGTGGATCAGGGTCGTATGATCTACTTTGGAGGAAAGTCAGAGAATTCTTTAAAGGTGTGCTTCAGGGGAGAAGGGCACAGAAAGGTCAACAAGACCTTCTTGCTTCTACCATTTTCTCAGATGCCAAGGTACCATATTTGGGGGTAGCATGTCCTGAACCCCTTTAATTTCAAGGCTTACAATATAGCCACTTTATTTAAGAAGGTATAGTATTGGCTTAAGTATAGCTATATGGATCAATAAAGCAGAATAGTGTTCAGAAATAATTCCACAATATATGGCTAATATATATTTGGCTTATTACATAGGTGCCAATCTAAGTGGGAGAAGGATAGCCTTTTTAACAAATGGTGCTGAAACAACTAGATTTCCTTGTTTAAAATAAATTAATTTCAACCTTTATCTTGTACCATACATGGAATTTAACTTGAAACATAGAAGTAAATGTAAAGACTGAAAGTATGGAACTAAAAGCAGAGGAGAAAACCTTTGAGTCCTTGCAGTAGGTAAAGATATCTTAGGATATAAAAAATACAAATATAACAAGGGAAAAAAAGGATAAATTGGACTTGATGAAAATTAATCTTTTATGCCTTTTGAAAAACACTCTAAAAAATGAAAAGGCAAATCATCCAACCATCCACTTGGGAGAATTATCTGCAACACATATATTTTACAAAAGACGTGTATCCAAAATATATAAGGAAACCAACAACTCAATAATAAATGGGTAAACAGACAATATGAGAAGATGTTTGACTATTACTCATCAGGAAAATGCAAATCAAGTCTACATTGATACACCATTACACAATGGTTAGAATGGCCAAAAATAAGAAGACTGACAATACTGAGTCAAGGTATTGACATGATGAGCATATAAAGCTCTCATACATAACTGGTAGAACTTTAAAATAGTGTAACCCCTTTGGAAAATAGTCTGGCAGTTTTTAAAAATAAAGTTAAATATATAATTTCCATGTGACTTGGAAATTCCACTCCTAGGTTTTCACCTAAGAGAAATGAAATCATATGTCCACGAAAATACTTGAATTAGAATGCTCACAGTAGGGTTAATCATAATAGTACAAAGCTGCAAAAAACCCAGTTGTTCATCCGGAGGTGAATTGATAAAAAATAGTTGTATATTTATACAGTGGAACACTACTCAAAAAAAATATTAATATGTGCAGCAAAGATGGGCAGTGACTGAGGGGGAGACTACCTCAAAACTCCAGAGGATTTTAGGGAATTAGATGGTGGGACTAATTGCCAACTCATTTTATGAGCTTAACAAAACCTGTATTCTAAAACCTAACAAATACACTGTAAAAGAGGAAAATAATAGACCAGTTTCTCTCATGGAAGTAGTTGTAAAAATCTCAAAACATTAAAAATTAAAGTAGCATATTGGTTACTTTTTTGGGGAATGCCTAATGATTGCAAGGAGCATGAGGGAGGTTTGTAAGTTGCTTGTAATGTTTTATACTGGATCTTGGTATGTGGGTGTGTTTGCTTTTTGAAAATTTATTGAACTTTACAGTTATGGTTTGTGTGCTTCTATGTAGTAGACTATAATGTACTTAAACAAATATTGCTGATGCTTCCCAAAATGAAGGGAATTTCAAGAAAAGATAGCAAAGGAAACTATGATATGATGTATAACTATCATGCATTTGTGAAATTCTAATTAAAACTGGTGAAATGACCAGTGAGATTGGCAAAATATAAAATCTGTAAAAACCCTAAGAGTTGTGAGGATATGGAGATATACTACCTCTAATCTATTGCTGGTGTCAATGTAATGTCTTGTAACCACTTATGGAAACAGTTTGATAATACTTCATAAGGTGAACATAATATGATTTTACTCTTTAGAAGTCTTGCACACGAGCACCTGGAATCATGTTCAAGGATGCTTATATAGTGGTGCTGTAAGTAAAGCAAAAATATGTAGACAGTACATATATTCACCAACAGTGCAATGGACAAATAAGTAGTGATTTATTCATCAGTGCAATACATTGGAACAGTGAAATTCAGGAAACGATCAGTATGGTTAAAATTTAAAGATTGTTTTGTTAAAGTGGGAAGTCACAAGAAAACATGTAATATTTCCCTTTTTGACAGTTTAGAAAGAGGCAGAGGTAATAGTATATTTAGAAAATCATCATAGAAGCTTAAATACAAACTAAATAAAAGCAAAATCATCATCAGTTGTAGGGAAAATGATCAAGGAGGAACACATAAAATGCTTCTAGGTGAGGTTATGGTATGTTTTGTTTCTTGGCCTGGTTGGAAGATTCAGGGGTATCTTTTATTATTATTTTTTAAAACTATTATGCGGTTTTGTTTTGTTTTTTTTTCAAGACTGAAAAATTGCTATTTATTTGACAAAAAACTTTTGAATTTCATAAAGAAATGGCAGTAACTGGTAAATATGTTAATTCAAAATATTTTTACTAAGCACCAGACGGAATAGTTCGCAATCTTTTCACCGAGAACTCCTTTGAAAGAATGCCTATAACTCAATCAGTTTATTTAGATTTTTAATCAAGAAATCTAAAGCTGCCAATCAGAGTTTATAATTACTGTGAAATGACCAGATAAACAACCTTGAGGTCATATAACATGGGCTTTTAAAAGGTGTTTGGCCAAGCATGGTGGCAGGTGCTTATAGTCCCAGCTACTTGGGAGGCTGACGCAGGATGATCACTTCAGCCCAGCCCAAGAGTTTGAGGCTACAGTGAGCTATGATGTGATGCCACTGCACTCTAGCCAGGCCATAGAGTGAGACCTTGTCTCAAAAAAAAAAAAAAAAGTTTGTTTAACCTATACCTTCTAATTGAGGGGTTCCTTGACCTCAGGCTGGTAACCCCAGGTCCATGTGCCAGATATCACACATACACATAAACAAAATGAATACTAAGAAGCATGTATAAAAGAAATAATATATGGTCTCTGTATGTTTAAGGGCAATAATGTCTAATTCTCATGAGCATACGATGCAGTGAGGGGCAGAGAGAAATACAAGTCACTAACCCACAAGGGAGAACCAAGCAAGAGCTTGGTATAGAGAGAGATAAGTGCTGTGCCCTGGGGATACAGCAGAAAGGGTGCTGGGAGCCATCAGGGACCAGGTGGCATCCAGGCCAGACCAGGAACATGCATGGATGTCAATATGCTATATTTCCCCAAAGTGTAAGAAAATAAATTTACTGAAATATCTTTTAAAAATTAATAATAAATCTGAAAGCTCCTCAACTTTACCTGCTTTAAATATTGGGACTTGTGGTTGTTCCTCATGGATGTCTTAGAGGTGGTTTCTTTATTTAGTAAGATGTCAAGTTAAAATATAAGATCTCTTCGAAGCCTATCATCAAGGAAATAATTATAACAGTTCTACAATTTATATTTAGCCTTACAATTGTAAAACTACTTTAAATCTACATTTTATGATGTATTTTTTCTAATTCAGATCTGATGTCTTTTCAGTGCCATTCATATTGAGTAGCTTTTTGTCAAAATTGTTGTAGAACTTTGAATAAATGTCTTAGTGTGCTAATTAACAGTGAATTACTTTTCTTTCAGATTCAAACATCTACTTCTTTGGGAACATCACAGATTTCACAGAAAATAATTCCTCTCTTGGAACTTCCTTCTGTTTCTGAAGATGGTAAAATGAAACTGCTTAAGAATATTTTCTTTATTATACATATACTATTATAATAATTTCCATTTTGAGGTGTATTTTTCTCAAATGACCATATAGGGGAAGGAAAATACCTTTTCCTTTTAACCTGTAGGTTCTTGGCTGAGGCTTAGTTAACAAAAGACAGATTAACAAGAGAAAACAAGTTGAAATGTATTAAAATTCTTGTGTACATGGGAGAAACTCAGGGATGAGTAACTTAAAGGGCTGATTAAAAGTTGGTTTTATAGACTAACTTGAGCTTAAAAAAAGAAAAAGAGATATTGGACTTCTGGGCTAGGGGCAGGGGGATGCAAGTTATGGGAAGGTGACCAGGAAAATTATGGTATACAAGGGTAAAGATTGTTATGCACATTTAAGTCAGTATCTTCTTTGATAAAGTCTTATGATTAAGAGTAATTCTTCTTGGTACTGAGAAGGAGACACCTTTACACAGATAGATTTCCTTTATGAGTGTTAATTTCCCTTACAGAAGGAAAACTTATACTCTGTCTTTAGAGCTTTTCCTGTGTCTGCTGTTTCTCAAAATAATCAACTCAATATAATCCTTATGTGAAAAACACATATTTTGGAGTAGAATATTTTGCTCTCTGTTATATAAAAAATTTCAGGCAATAGCAGATAGTTGTATATTTTCAGGAAATTTTTGCTAAAATTTCTTTAAAATAATACAATTTGGATGTTCCTTAAATTTGCTTTTGCAATGGGATTTTTTTGGTATATAAAAGTTGAACTCACAAGTTAATCATCTTTATTCAGCTGTGAGCCAAGAAACTCAACAAAACTTCATAGATGGCTAATTTATAATGTGTTACTTAGTTTAGAAAATTTTACTGTAGTAAATTTTTTAAAAACTTTTTTTAATGTCTTTGTTATTAAAGGAAGAACTCGTCTTAATATCTACATTTACATATAAAGACTTACAAATATTCTGATATCAAATATCTGCTTTTCTATGATCACATTAGAAAGAAAAAGTAAATGTGTTTCTGTATTTCTAAGACTTTAAAAATTGCTAAATGTTAAATAACATAAACTGCCACGTTGATTCTTGGTTTTGTAGAGAACGTTTTTCTTTGTGTGTAGTCACCAGAGAGGAGATGTTTCTGAGCTCATCTACTATAGCTTCAATCTTAATTATTAGGGATATACTTCTGATTGTTTTAGTTTCCTTTAAGCCTCTTTTTAATGGTTTTACTAAGTGGTTAAGTGTTTCTCCAGTTTGGATCCTTTTTAATATCAATGTATGCATATGTTATATTTGTTACTATGTGTATATATATGCATATATACCTATATTTGTGTATATATTCATATGTAAAGTAGTACTTGATCTCAGTTTACTTCTTTTAGACTTAAGGGCCTGCCCTCTGCTGCTAATATTTCAGGGTTTATAACTAAGTCCGATTATACTATCCAGGAAGAGTGAGCAGCATATTAACATGTTACTTTTAGTATTCATGATGTGTGTCATCATTGGTATTGTCATTTCCTGTAAAATTTTCTTAGTCAATTTTAAAATAGACTAATGATTGCAAAAGATGATCTTTAAACTAAAGATTACATTTTGTAATTTTCCATATTTTTGTTATCAAAAATGTTATTTGTTTAAAAATACAGTAATTTCTTTTCTCTTTGATTCTCATATTCATATTTGGTTTTTAAAATAGACCCTTAGTGTTTGATGTTCTTATTTATTTCAGAAAAATTAAAATGTTATTAAGTTGATCATTTTTATTATTGACTTAAACATTGTTCTATGAAATTTAGAGTCAGAGGAGGAATTTTTTGATGCACCATGTAGTCCCTTGGATGAGCCTCTTCAATTTCCAACTAAAGTTAAAAGTAGTCGACACAGAAAGTTACAAAAGCAGGATTGTTCAGTAAATTTGACTACATTCAAAATACGATTTGAAGTACCAGAGGTAAGTAACGTGGTAAGATTAATATGGCTTATTCAAAGTGCTTTTCATTCCTACTATTTATATCTTATTTATATAATGTCATTGCTAATAAGCACTGTTGTTTTCATCCTGATTAAGCTAAATCCAGACTTGCTCTGTGGTTCCCCTTGTAGGGGAAGGTGTGCTGAAAAATCAACTCACAAAAGGCAGATTAATTGGAGAAAAGGCATGCCAATTTATTTGATCATAGCTTTACATGACAGTAAAGCCCTCAGAATGAAGACTCAACCACTCAACGGGGTGCAAAAGCTTATATACCATCCTGAGGTTATAGAAGGGGCTTAGATCCTGGCAAAACAGGTCATG
Organism: Propithecus coquereli; assembly: GCF_000956105.1. Lineage (NCBI taxonomy): Eukaryota > Metazoa > Chordata > Mammalia > Primates > Indriidae > Propithecus > Propithecus coquereli. Next base: position 1,527,198 of record NW_012149052.1, read on the forward strand.
GGGAGGGGTTGAGAAAAGGAATTCTGTTGAGGGGCAATAAATGATTACTAGGGAGAATTTAGGGGGCTTGAGAACATATAATGGTCTGCGTGTGGGACAAAGTCTGTTGGGCCTCCAGTGTGGACTGTGGTTTGTGACAAAAGTCTGTCCCAGGTTTGTTAACAGACTTTAATCTTCCTTCCTGTGATATGGGTTCAGTTAATGAAAACTCAAGAAAGGTACCAGAGGTAATTATTTTCTTCTTTGGTAGGTCTAGATTTTAGACAGATAAGGAACTCAGAACATCTTTATTCTATGCTTTGGGAGAGGTAAAAGCTTGAGGGAAAGGGAAAGGAAAAACAATTGTTCTCCTCGTTGGGTCTGTCTGGTCTTTATGCAGATAGGGGAAAAGTCTCTTCTAGCGTCTGTTGATCTCTAAGAGCCTTTTATTCAAAATATTCATTATACCAAGGAGAAATATTTTGGGGTGAAGTTCCTTGTGCTCCTTCACCCCCTTTTTTGAAGATTTAACTTTCTTAAGAATTGGGATTTTAGATGATCTACTGTATGTATTCAATACATATTTTATGAGAATGATTATTTAGTGTAACTATGTATTATAGTGTAACTATGTATTATATGTATATGTGGGTATAAAATCTCTCACAAATTTTAAATATATAATATTTATCTTATATGTCCATATATAACCACTATGCACATGTTTTTGTTTATGTAGTGGTAGTTTCTTTTTTCTTTGTTTTCTAGGTTTTGATTCAATTTTATCACCTTGTTGGAGACTGTGAACTGCCTGTGGTAGAAATTGATGTTTTAGGATTGGGTACAGAAATTGAGATTAGAACATATGATTTGAAAGCATATGCCTTTTTGAAAGAGTTCTGCTTAAAATGCCCAGAGTACTTGGGTAAGAATGTCTGTTTTTAAAAATAAATTAATTAATTCTATTGTTCGACTACCTGGTGGACAGTTTTTAATTCTTTAGGCTCTGAATCAGTACATTTGCTAAAATATTCTCAGAAAACTATTACATTATGAGTTAATCTTTAACTTTTATCTTATAGTTGGTAATCCGGAGGGGTAGATCAGAGGAAACAATGAAGATAATTTTTTTCATTAAGGAAAATCAAATGATCATGGTTGAATTTTAAATTTTAACTGAATACTGGAACACTGAATTCGTTTCCTATTTTTGCTGTAACAGTTTACAGCTTAGTGTCTTAAAACAACACAAATTTATTAAAGTTCTCTAGGGCGGAAGTCTAACACAAGTCTCACTGGGCAAAAAAATCAAGATGTCAGCAGGAGTTCCATTTTGAAGACTTCAGACTTCCATTTCCTTGTTCGGTCAGGTGTTGGCAAAATTCATTTATGTGGTTTAAGTCTCTATTTCCTTGTTGCCTTTTAGTCAATGGCTGCCCTTAGCTCCTTGAAACCTCTTTTGGTCCTTGCATATAGCCCCTCCATCTCAAAACCAGCACAGGGCGTCAGATCCTCCTCATACTGCCATCTCTATAACTTCCTCTTCTGCATTTTGCTTCCACTTTTAATAGTTATTAGATTGGACCACACTTGATAATTCAGGATACTTTCCCTTTAACCTTAACCTTAATCAGATCTTCAAAGTCCCATTTGCCATACTAGGTAATATATTCAGGTTCCAGGGGATTAGTGTGTAGACCTCTTTGTTGGAGCTAGAGGATAGTGTTCTACTTACCACAAATCCTTTATGTTTCAGAATCATAATGGATGTGATCCCTAAGGAAATACTGTTTTCTATGTTGGGCATTTAGGGAGGATACTATTTATATTTCTTCTTTTACATTTTTTGGATTTTTCCTTGAAAGATAATTGTGAATGGTAGAGGGAATGATTTAGACAACTAATCAATAGTTTAATTTCATTAAATGTTTTAGCAAAATAATATTATGTGTGAGGAGAGATGACATTAAAAAAATTTTTAAATAGACTTTGTTTTTTAGAACAGTTTTAGATTCACAGCACAATTAAGCAGAAAGTACAGAGATTTCCCATATATTCCTTGCACCCTCGTATGTATAGTTTCCCCCATGATCAGCACCCCCACTAGGGTGGTACATTTATTACAATTGATGAACCTACATTGATACATCATTATCACCCCAAATCTGATAGTTTACATTAGGATTCACTATTGGTGTTACACATTCTGTGTGTTTGGACAAATGTATGGTGACATGTATGCACCATTATATTATCATACAGAGTAGTTTCACTGCCCTAAAAAAATCCTCTGTGCTGCACCTGTTCATCCTCCCTCCTCCCTAACCCCTGGCAACTACGACTGATCTTTTTAGTGTCTCCATAGTTTTGCCTTTTCTAGCATGTTATATAGTTGGAATCATATAATATTTATCCTTTTCAGATTGATTTCTTTCACTTAGTAATATGTGTTTAAGTTACCACCTTGTCTTTTCGTGGCTCGATAGCACATTTCTTTTTAGCAATGAATAATATTCCATTGTCTGGATGTATCACGGTTTATTTATCTATTCACCTATCAAAGGATATCTTGATTGCTTCAAGTTTTGACAATTATAAATAAAGCTGTTACAAACATCCACGTACAGGTTTTTGTGTAGACATAAGTTTTCAATTTCTTTGGGTAAATACCAAGGGGTATGATTGCTGGATCATATGGTTAGAGTAAATTCAGTTTTGTAAGGAATTGCCAAACTGTCTTCCTAGGTAGCTGTACCATTTTGCATTTCTACTGGCAATGAAAGAGAGTGCCTATTGGCTCTGTATCCTTTCCAGTTGTCAGTGTTCTGGATTTTGGCTATTTGGATAGGTATGAAGTGGCAATTTGCATTTCTCTGGTGACGTATGATGTGAGGCATTTTTTTTATATGTTTATTTGCCATCTGTATATCTTCTTTGGTGAGATGTCATTTTTAAAATGGGGAGCAAGGTGGGCAAAGTGGGCAAGGTGGCTCATGCCTGTAATGTCAGTGCTTTAGAAGCCTGAGGCAGAGGATTGCTTAAGGCCAGGAGTTCAAGACCAACCTGGGCAACATAGTGAGACCCTATCTCTACAAAAAAATTTGTAAAAAATAGCTGGGCATGGGGCATGCTCTTGTAGTCCAAGCTACTTGGGAGGCTGAGTTGGGAGAATCACTTGAGCCTGGGAATTCGAGGTTGTAGTGAGATGTCATCACACCACTGTATTCCAGCCTGGATGACAGCGCAAGACTCTGTCTCTAAAAAAAATAAAATAAATTGGGGTGTAAATTAAGAACTGTGGCTTAAGACTTGGTCAGAGAATATGATTTATACATTTTTTTCTTGTATTCTACACTTGTTCCATAGCCCTTCGGAACTTGAGTGCGGTAGATTGTGTTACGGTTATCTCTTGCCATACTTGCCATACTATGTACTGTCATATGTAGTAGATACAGAGTTTTGTTTTATTATGCTTTTTACATCAAGAAATAATTTGCTCTGGTAATTGTAAAGAAAAGTAAACCAACTTGACAGTGTTCTCTAATAATCTTGAAGTATTATAGCAGTTGTCCATTTTTACTTTTTTTTGTTTTAAGAGATGGTGTCTCACTCTGTTGCCCAGGCTAAAGTGCAGTTCTGTGATCATAGCTCACTGTAGCCTCAAACTCCTGGGCTTAAGGGATCCTCCTGCTTAAACCTCCAAGTAGCTGGGACTACAGGTGCACACCACCATGCCTGGTTAATTTTTTTATTTTTTATTTTTGTAGAGACAGGATCTTTATGTTCAAGGCTGGTCTCGAACTCCTGGCCTCAAGTGATCGTCCCACCTTGGCCTCTCAAAGCACTGGGCATGAGCCACTATGCTTGGCCTAATTTTTACATTTATTCTTATTTTTTATTTGTTTTCTTAAGAGCAAAGAAGAAAACAAGCCTTTCAAAACAATACAGGGCGTACAGTTTTTACTACACCTATTTCTGATATCTTTACTTTTGTTTTCTCAGAGGGAATGAATTACACAGTTTCTTGAGCAAAATAAATGATCAGTATAATAGTTGTTCAGTGAATGAATAAATGTGTAAACAAAGTGGGGACCTTCTTAAGGGTTGAAATGTTAACACCATCAATATAAAGCTGGTTCATGTGCTAATAAGCATTTAAGTTTGTAGGACTTCATGGAATTTGTGGCTTTTTTTCCCCTCAAGAATTGTATGATTAGTTTGTAGTCCTTCCAGTCTCAGATGTTAATTTCCAGCAGCTGTAAGTAATTTGGTGATGATACTTTTAAAAGTTTGCTGTAAAAATCTTTTTGACACCAGTTTCTCTAGTACAACAGGTTTTGATCAGAATTATATGGTAATAGGTTTATTTTAATCTAATTTAATCTAACCTAATATACAGAAAAACTTAATGTCTCATCACATTCCTGATCTGTTTTCTGAACAACTGGGTTTTCAAGGACTCTGATTTTTGTTTTGTTTTGTTTTTGTTTTTATCTTCTGTGATCCAGGGCCAGAATTTTCTTTCTGCCCTTTTATCGTGGTTCCTAAAAGCCGTTCTGTTTTATCTTTAATTGATTGCTTGTTTTTTTTTTTTTTAACCTTACCTACCATCTGGGTTTAGAAAGATAGAAGATTTCAGTGTTGTGCGGCACAAGAGAAGGGAAGGAAATTGTAAGGAGAAATTACATTTTTAGAGTTTAAAAAATCAAAAAGGGACTTGACCTTGGTAAGGTAGAATCCAAGGTCCAGAACTGATTTAAAAAAGCCTTTGTTTCCAATTATATAATTACTAATATTGCTTGCATTTATTTTCAGTTAGTTGTCCTATGAAAAGATAATTTTTAAAAATTATTTTTAGATGAAAACAAGAAACCCGTTTATTTGGTCACAACACTGGATAACACAATGGAAGATCTGTTAACACTGGAATATGTGAAGGTAAGCAGCTCCATTTATATCTGCTTAATATGGTAAGTATGCTTATGATATGTTATAGTCAAGTTTTGTAAGTTTAGTAATCTTCAGTTTCTTTAATCTTCATTCTGATGTAATCTCTGCAACTCCTAACACTTTAAGGTTTTTTTGTCTTGTCATCCTGTATTAAATAGTTGTGATTTATAAATACTTCATATAGCAAGATGAGAAGCCTGTGTTCTACATAGAAATGACCTGCGTTTGATCTTTTTCTTCCATCAGAGTATTGAAAAAGAAATAAACTTTCTAGTCTTGAGGGAATTTATTGTTGTATATGGTTCAAGATGATGCTTTCACTTCATTTCCCACTGTTGAGCGAAGTTATCTGATTTTTGTGGTGTCAATAACACTATTCCTTTCTTATTGATTTATGATACCTGCGGGAGTTTAGCCATGCTCCCCGCAAAAAATCAGGTCCTTTAGGTAGGGGTCATCGCAAAGGATAAGAAAATAATAGAAAATGCAGAATAATTGAAATAAAAGAATACACAGAGACGAAGATATAGTTTTCTAGATTTATAAAGATAAAAAAGCAGGGGTACTCAAGGGTCCCTACAATATCCCGTTAATCATAGGGCCCGGAATAAAGTTTCACATGGGTATTTATAGGTACAGAGATTGGTTGCCAGGGGTAACAGACTTACACAATAACAGGTAATTCGTTTTGGGTTACAAATATTTTAAAGGGCTTCTATAGATTCCTTAACTAACTCTGGTTACAAAAACTTTCAAGGACAAACTTCTAAGTTCTAAGATAAAGCTATCACTTAACTGAAGGGTTAAACAGAGATGTAGTGGCTCCATATTTCTTTATCAAGTTATTGCAGATAGAGACAGGTCATCAGAAGTCAAGCAGGAACTGTCCCTTGGGCTAATTGTTTTTAGCCGCAGGAATCCATCTCTGAGCCGACACTCTTCGATCAGCTCTTATCCTGTGATTCCATGTAGACCTTGCTTTGTCCTTCAAAGCAGATGGGAACCATGGGGTTAAGACCACAGCAGTCACCTTGGAAAGCAGCCTCTACTGACCTTTTGAGATGCCCTCCTGAGGTGGA
>NW_012149052.1:1535070-1547192 GCF_000956105.1 Propithecus coquereli
GGTACTGGTCTGTGGCCTGTTAGGAACTGGGCCAGCGAGCAAAACTTCATCTGTATTTACATATGCTCCCCATCAGTCACATCACCGCATAAGCTCTGCCTCCTGTCAGATCAGTGAGGGCATTAGATTCTCCTAGGAGTACAAACCCTACTGTAAACTGCACGTGTGAGGGATCTAGGTTGCCTGCTCCTTATGAAAATCTAATGCCTGATGATCTGAGGTGGAGGTGACATGGTGATGCTAGTGCTAGGGAGCAGCTACAAATACAGATTATAGTTAGCAGAGAGGTTTTACTGCACAATAAACGTAATGCACTTGAATCATCCCGAAACCATCTACCCCCACCCTCACCCCACCATCCGTAGAAAAATTGTCTTCCATGACACCAGTCCCTGGTGCCAAAAAGGTTGGGGACCACTGCTTATACCACAAAGCATAGTGCCTTGTAGAGAACAGAGAAACAGATATTTATTGACCTATTACTAAAATCATCTTTGTTCTTTAGGTGAATTTTTCCTCTTTGGATATTCATTTACACACTGAAGCACTTCTGAATACAATAAATTACCTTAATAATATCCTTCCACAATCAGAGGAAAAATCAGCCTCAGTGAATATTATAGAGACTGAAGACAAAGGAGATGTCATTAAAAAACTAGGTATGTTTCTTTAGAATTCAGATTCAAATTTTTTTACCTAGTAGATCAATAAATCTAGGCTCTGGCTTTATTATTAATTTATTATATTGGCTTCATAATTCTGTTGCCTAGGTTAATATCTAGAAGGATTCATTATATAACAGGTTAATTTTAGAAAATGGTAAAGGAAATTGATTACTACTGAAGAAAATGTGGCTTTGTTTATTATATATAATAATTAGTTTTAGTTGACAATTATACAGCATAAGTATTTGATTTAGATTAAAATTTATGCATGTATTCACACCTAATGGGTGCAGTGCTCACTCTCTGGGGGATGGACACACTTGTAGCTCTGACTTGAATGGGGAAAAGGCAATATATGTAACCTAAACATTTGTATCCCTGTAACATGCTGATAAATAAATGAATGAATGAATGAATGTTCTGACTATAAAGAAAAAAAATTATGCATGTAATAGCATGATTGTTTTAGATTAGAAAAATGTGACTAAAAATTTGACTAAATTTTGAGTAATATTAGAGCGTATTTTTTAATCAGAGTACAGTACTTTTTAAGCAATGGAAAGTTAAAATTTTGATAATGATAAGTATTGCCTAATAATCAGCTATCAAAAGATTTAGGAATTTATAGCTACAGTTTCTTAGTTTCAAATGTTTAGTCTCCTCTAGAAATAGTATTTTGTCTTTATTTGCTTTTGTTTTCATTAGATTAGATTTTTTTTTGTTTTAGAATTCCCAGTTAAGTAAGGAATGTCATACCTTGTTTTCAACAGAATTGCAGATCAGGGTTTCTCTAATACTGCTACTTGCGGTGGTATTTCAGTTACTTTGTATCTATAGTGAGGTAACTACTAAAATTTCTTCCTTGTGTTTTACAATATGACCTTTTTTTGCAGCTTTTAAATTATCCACAAATGAAGATATTATTACCTTGCAGATTTTAGCAGAATTATCGTGTTTACAGATCTTTATTCAAGATCAGAAACGTAAAATTTCTGAAATTAAGATTGAAGGTAATACAATTTTATAAAAAATAAATTTAGAACTATTAAATGAAAGAAAAGGCAATTAGTCATCCTTTTATTCCCTTAGGACTTGATTCTGAAATAATTATGAAACCTTCAGTAACTGAAATAAATGCAAAGCTAAGGAATATAATTGTTTTGGATTCTGATAAAACAGCTGTATACAAAAAGGTAAGAATTTGTTTTTATTAAGTGTTAATACATCATTAAATATAATTGTATTTTAAGAGTGGTCATAGATATCAATTAGATAGACAGTTGTTGGAATTTAACAATGTGGCTTATTAGGTCCATGGATTTTGAAGTCAGGCATAATTAGAGTCTTATCTTAGCTCTGCTCCTTAATAGCTGTGTGACCATTAGCAAATTTCCTAATCTTGGATTATGTTTGTTTATTCGTAAAATGAGGATTTTCGTAAAATGAGTATCTCATAAACGAGGTAAGTGTAAGTAATGCTCCTGGAGCAAAGTTTTGGGAGGGGGCTTGGTAAATACCCTTTTCACTATTTTTCTTTTTGTTCTCTTCAAATACTCTGACCCTTGTAATACATTTCAGATACAGCAGAGGATCTGAAGTCTAATTCAATAGTGAGATTTTTTTAAAAGTTTATTTTCATGAATGATTTACTAGTATAGCTGCTATAATCCTAAGAGAGTCATTTGAAGTGGTTAGTGGTTGAAGGGCAGGTAATTTGTTACTGAGTGTATACCAGTAAGGTTCCTTACTGTTGTGGAGTTGGCCAGGTAATACTGAATAATGAGGCATCTAGGTAGGATGGTATATTTAAGAGAGTGAAGAGAATAGCAGGTAGCAGGATCAGGAGAAGCTGAAGTACATGTTGAGTCAGGAAGTTAGCATTTGGAATATGGTAGGAAAGAAGGAAATAGATAAATTAGACTTAGCCAGTAATACTGATGACATAGTGATGACCTGATTTTAATGTTTAAAAAAAATCTTTATTTCTTATATCTTCTTCTTATGGCTTATTTAATGTGGGATAAAAAGAGTTTGAAAACATCAAAGGGGCATAGCTCATAGGAATAAGGAACAAGAAAATTTCCAGAATGGTTTTATTTTCTTCTATTACTTTTACTTTAAAAATCATAGTATTAGAGCATTTTTTTTTTATTTCAGCATATGGGGGTACAGATGTTTAGGTTACGTATGTTGCCCTTGCCCCCCCCCAAGTCCGAGTTTCAAATATGTCCATCCTTCAGGTGGATGCACTCTTTGTGTATGCATATACCCGTCCCCTCCCCCCTCCCCCCTGCCCAACATCCAATAGATGTTATTCTTATATGTGCACTTATGTGTTGATCAGTTAATACCAATTTGATGGTGAGTACACGTGGTGCTTGTCTTTCCATTCTTGGGATACCTCACTTAGTAGAATGCGTTCCAGCTCTATCCAGGAGTATGTGAGAGAAACAATCACCATTGTTTCTTAAAGCTGAATAGTACTCCATGGTATACATATACCACATTTTATTAATCCACTCATGTATTGATGGACACTTGGGTTGTTTCCACATCTTTGCAATTGTGAATTGTGCTGCTGTAAACATTCGGGTGCAGGTGTCTTTCTTATACAGTATCATTTGCTCTTTTGGGTAGATGCCCAGTAATGGGATTGCTGGATCGAATGGTACTTCTACTTGTGTCTCTTTAAGGTATCTCCATATTGCTTTCCACAGAGGTTGCACTAGTTTGCAGTCCCACCAATAGTGCATGAGTGTTCCTATCTCTCTGCATCCACGCCAACATTTATTGTTTTGGGACTTTTTGATAAAGGCCAGTCTCACTGGAGATAAGTGATATGTCATTGTGGTTTTAATTTGCATTTCCCTGATGATTAGAGATGTTGAGCATTTTTTCGTATGTTTTTTGGCCATTATTCTGTCTTCTTTTGAAAAGTTTCTGTTCATGTCCTTTGCCCACTTTTTGATAGGGTTGTTTGATTTTTTCTTGTTGATTTAGTATTAGAGCATTTAAGTAGTAGATTATCTATTTTATTTTCCCTATCTAGAAAGTAAAGCTCACAGAAATAAAGGTATCTGCTAAAAGTCATACAAGTAGTTAGTGACAGAACCAATGCTATACCCCAACCTATTGATTTTTTTTCTCTGTAATTTTATTTTTAATATATCTACAAGGTTAAAAATTCAATTTACACAAAGCTACAAAATGAAAAATCTCTGTCTCAGGTCTGTCTTCTTGCTCCATTCCAATTTCCCTTCGCTGTTTTTTGACTTGATTCCAATGTACATGGTTTTTAAACAAATCGCCTTATTCAGTAAGTCTCCACATGTCAAAGAACCAGAGAGACACAAGCTTTTTGCCCTATATCAGAGCTTCATAATCCTTGTGCCAGGATATACAAGATTGTGCCATGAATAGGTTTTAGGTATACTGATACATTGAGCCCCTCAACTTTGAAGGTTGGAGCCCTCAGACCATTTGACTCTGTCCTGAAGAAGTATCCTTCATTTGCTGTAGCACCATCGTACAAATACTGTTGTTATTTGTGCATGCCATATGGTAAAATGGATTGTAGCTGACCTGGCCATCTCATAAAATAAAATGTAATAGTAAGTTAGCTTCTTATGTCTTTTTTATGGAAAAATGTTTTGAAAGTGAAGGTTTTAAAAAAATCTAGTTTATAACACTCGCTATTTAGTGTGGTAGGTACGCAAGTGTTTCTAAATATTCTGTACTTCTCTGGCTTTGTTATTAGATTAATACTGGCTTATAAAATGAGTTCAGAAGTGCTTTCTCCTATTTTCTGAAAAATTGTTGTAGAATTTGCATTATTTCTTCCTTAAACATTTGATAGAATTCACCAGTAAAAATATTTTTTGTATGTGTTTGGGGCTGGGGTTCAGTTCATTCAATTTCATTTTTTTCCGTATGGCACTTAATTTTTTATTAATAGTATTTATTGAAATAGCTATTATTTAGCTTATTTGTCACAAAGCCCATTGAGATCAGAACTTCATTTTTTGGTTTTACCAGAAAGAAACTGAACTATGTAACTTCTAGAAATCACACAACTAGTAGAGCTTTATCTGACAACTAGATGTTAAGAACCATTCAGGCTCTTTATACAGTTGGCACTCCATTTCCATGGTTCCACACAAGGGGATTCAACCAACCTTGGATAGAAATATTTGGGAAAAAAATGAAAAATAATAATACAACAATAAAAAATAATACAAATTTAAAAGTACAGTATAACTATTTACATTGTATTAGGTACTATAGGTAATCTAGAGATTATTTTAAGTATACAGGAAGATGTGCTTACTACACAATTTTATTCAAGGGCCTTGAGCATCCACAGATTTTGGTATCCAAGTAGGTCCTGAAACCAATCCCTCTTAGATACTGAGGGATGACTGTTCTCGTAACCATTTTATACTGACTCTCAATTCCATACTGATGTAATTATTAAGTTTAATTCTTAAGCTCTATAATTAATCTTCCACCTTGTTTCTCTTCTATAATGCTATGACTGTTCTTGACTTTTGTTTTTCCACATAAATTTTTATACCTTCTTGGTTGAATTTAACCATTTGTGATTATGGAATGTACCTTTCTCTCTTTGGTAATTCTCCTTGTTCTGAAGCCTACTTTGGTGGTAAAATAGCCACTCTAGGTTTCTTTGACCAGTGTTTGTTTACATGGTATATCTTTGTCTATCCTTTAATTTTTATGTATTATTTATATTTAGATCTTGCATTTTTGTGCAATCTGACAATCTCTTGACTTTAAATTTGTGTTTGGACCATTTAAAAAAAAGCAATTATTGTTATGCTTGGATTATAATCTGATACCTCACTGATTGTTTTCTGTTCTCTAGTTGTTTTGTTCATTCTATTCTTTGTATTTTCCTTTTTGCCTGATTTTGAATTATTAATAATTATGATTCATTTTATGATTTCCTTTGGCTTTATAATATATATCTTTAATCACAGTCTATGTTCCGGTAATATTTTACTGTTTTACGTATAGTGTAAGAATCTTACGATACTATACTTCCAATTCCTATTTCCTTCTTTCTTGATATTATTGTCTTATGCTTTATTTTTATACATGTTGAAAACCTACAATACATACCTACTGATTTTGGTTAGTCAGTTTTCTTTACAGCAATTAATTTTCTAAAGAAAATGTTTTATATTTCTCTTCATTGTAACCATTTCTGGAACTCATTTCTTCATGTAATTTCTGTCTGTATTTCTATCTGAAGGACAGTCTCATTTCTTATAATGCAAGTCTGCTGGTAATGAATCCTCTGAGCTTTTTAAGCAGAGATGAGAAGGGAGCTGGAAAAAATCCTTTATTTTACCCTAATTTTCTGAGTAATACTTTTCCTGGATATAGAATTCTGGATTGGTAGTCCCTTCTCCATCTCCCTACCTCCCCACCTTTCAAACTGTTAAAAAAGTGACTCCATTGTACTTTGTTATACATAGTTTTGATGAAAAGTATGTTATGTATCTTATCTTTGTTCTTCTGTGTGTAAGTCGTCATCTTTTCTGAGTGGCTTCAGGATTTATGTATTGTGTGTCTAGGTGTGTGTAATTATGTTTTGATATTTGTCCTGTTTGGGCTTTTCTGAGCCACTTGGATGTATCTGTCTTTCATTATTTTTCATTAACTTTTTAAATATTTCATCTGTCTCTGTCTCCTCCCCCCTCCCCCCTACCCCCGCCATCGCTCCCTTTCTCTTCCTCCACCTCTTCCCTCTTCCCCTTAGATTCCAAAAATTCCTGTTAGATTGATTCCTGTTTAGATGTTGTCCCACAACCTTTGGACACTCTCTTCAACTTTTTTCCTATTCTTTTCTTAATGCATTTCAGTTTGGATAATTTCTTTTAACCTATTTCCAAATCCACTGGTTTTGTCCTTGGCTTTAGCACTGAAGATACTCTTCATCTCTGTTACCATGTCTTAAAATCTTTAATATTTCCCTTTGACTCTATTCTTTTTTCCATTTCTCTGCTGATATTCATTATCTGTGCATGTTTTCCACCTTTTCCATTAGAAGCCTTTACCATATTAATTATAGTAATTTAAAATTCCCCGGCTAATAGTTTGAATATCTGTGTTGTAGGCAAGTCTGGTTCTTTTGATTGCTTTATCATTTGTTGGGTTTTTTTTGCTTTTATGGAGCATCTCATAGTTATTGACTGAATGTCACACATCATGTATAGGATAATAGAGACTGAGGTAAATAGTATTTATGTGTGGAAATGGGTATGCCTTTATTTCTGCCAAACTGTTAGCTTGGGGAGTTGAGTCAGTCTGGTGGAGAGTCAAGCTTGGTTTGAATTTTCTTATTTTATATGATTCCCTTCACTACCATTACTGCTTCAGATTTCTTCAGATGTACCTCATGCTTTTAGGGTGAGTGAGGGCTAGGTTGCTAAGATTTCTGTACCAGGCTCAGCCTTTGACCTTTCCTCTACTATCATGCCTCATAAAATTCTCTTTTCATTCTCTTGGCTTTTTCCTTGATGTTGGATACTCCTGCTGCTTGTTCCTTACAGCTTACAAACTTGAAGGTAAGTATTTGAGAGAAGGGAAGTGGAAGTGGTTTGAGTAGGCTTGTCAGTTGTCCTGGTCCATTTTCAGTACTCACCTGTTTTTCTGTGTCTCAGAAATGGAGCATTCTTGGTGATCCTGTCCCTCCTTTCCATGATGTCTGACTAGTATCTTTGGTGGTTCCTATGTGGGATTGCATGTCTTTCCCTGCCCGAGCAGAAGAAGACCTCTAATGGTCTGGTCCTAGGAAGGTTCTTGTTCTTCCCCCAGCTGCAGAGAGTTTTATTTTTTTCCCTGGGATTTATCTTTTCATCTGTGACCTGAGGACATGAAGGTTTACTACCCTTCTTCTGTCTTAAAGCTTTTCTTCTGAGAAGAGGATAATTTTGGTACTGCTTTGGGGCCTTTTCTGCAGTAGAGCCTCCTCCTCTTTTCCTGTACCTAGGAAAACTTTCTCTGTTTTTCTCCTTTTCCCCTATTCTTTCTCATGAGCTCCCAGCAGAAGCTCATGAAGTGACTGCAACTGAGTGTAAACTCCTCTTTTGTCTGAGGTTCCCAGGGAATTTGTATCTGACATTAGTCCACAGTCAACCTTTGTTGTTTAGCTGAATTATTCTTTCCTAGATTCTGTCTCTCCTTGAAGGTGCCTAAGTTTTTCCTTAGATTTTAGGGTGTTTTGTTGTCCTGTGACCTCAGATTTCTAACAGTTTTAAGAAAATTATGAGTTTGTAGTTTATCTGGGCTTTTTCTTGTTGACAGGATTTGGAATGACTCTCACTCCATCTTTGTGCATTCTAAGCAGAGGCAGAACTATAGACTTCTCTTCAGCTCCATCTTGTACCTCAACTTTCAGAGGTCCTACATAGCTTGGTTTCTGAGGATCTTTGTTCTGTGGTTGGCATTCATTTGTCGATGGCTCTTCAGTTCCCTGTTCTTGCTTCTAGCATTCAGGAGAGTGGAGAAAGCCATAAACTAAGTTAGTTAGTGTTCTGTTCATGAGCAAATTTTTTTTAACATTTTACATATCCTGTTGTCGCCACCATTTTTAACTGGTATTGCAGAGCTTGAGGTTTTAAACCATTGTAGGTAATTTCTGGTTGGCAGTTAAGATGGCTCTTCTTGAACTAATAAGGAACAGAGGTATAGAAATAGGAGGAGATTCCTTTGAAGAATCTGGAAAATCTATTCACATACCTCAAATCAAGAGAAGTAAATTTCAGTAAGTTGTAGTGTACAGTGTTTTTCAAACTTTTGACGGTAAATCAAGAAATACACTTCAGTATAAAAGTACACATGCAAAATGAAAATGCATATTCTGGCCAGGTGCGTTGGCTCATCCTAGCACTCTGGGAGGCCAAGACAGGAGGATTGCTTGAGGTCAGCAGTTTGAGACTAACCTGAGCAAGAGTGAGACCCCGTTTCTATAAAAAAATAGAAAAATTAGCTGGTCTGGTGCCAGGTGCCTGTAGTCCTAGCTACTCAGGAGGCTGAAGCAGGAGGATTGCTTGAGCCCAGGAGTTTGAGGTTGCAGTGAGCTATGATGACATAACTGCACTCCAGCCAGGATGACAGAATGAAACTCTGTCTCAAAAAAAAAAAAAAAAAAAAAATGCATATTCTTATCTTTTTTCTTCTATTCTCCATTTGAAAAAAAAAAAGCTGGGCCAGACCCACTAAATTGATTTCATGACCCACAAAGAGAGCTGCCACCACCAATTTGAAAAACTTTGCAGTGTAGATTCCAATAAAACAGAATTGTTGCCTCATTTGTACTTGGCTTGCATAAACTGGAAGATTGTCCAAATATGTGTATATGTTTTGTTAACTTGCGCTTTAAGTTTGTACTGAAGGCACATCATTTCAAAAATGGATTGTGATAATTGAATTTTCTCTTGTTAAGGCTGTTTATATCACTGGAAAAGAAGTTTTCAGCTTTAAAATGGTTTCTTACGTGGATGCAACTGCTAATTCTGCATACACAGATGTGAATGTAGTTGACATTCAGGTTAATTTAACAGTTGGTTGCATTGAAGTAGTTTTTGTCACAAAATTTCTATATTCTATATTGGTAAGTATTTTAATAAATTATTTTTTATTCTTTTATGCTAGGTGGAAATTGCCATATGTCAGACATAGATGAAGAATAACAAGAATTCCGTTCTTGATTTTTTTCTCCTGATTGTTATAATTTTCCTGGTACCACTTATGATGACTGAAATGTGTAGTACTTTTATATATAAGGTTTTATGTAACATCATTTTCACATAGGAATACCTATATATGCACATTATATATCATATATGTTATATATTAACTGAAATCTTCATTTTACACAACATTGGCTTAAGTCTTTGTTTTTCCTGACTTAAGAATTCTTAATGGTGACATGAAACCAAAACAAACTTCAAATATGTATATGCAGTATTTTTTAGTTAGATTTGGAAGTCAGGGAAAACAAGGACTTAAGCCAATGTTGTATAAAATGAAGATTTCAATTAATATATAATATATATGATATATAATGTGCATATATTTAATAGGTATGCCTATGTGAAAATGTTATATAAAATCATCTATTCTAAAATTACATTATTATAATTATATTTTATTATATCTAAATTTTGGTATATAAGCTAGATAAATCTAAGGCTGTAATAGATAAATAGGCCAACTATGGCAATTCTTATAAGCAGGGGAGGGTATTTGTGTATTTACTTTGGTATATTTGGGAATGTGGAGCCCTTTTTTGTTATTTCAGAATTTCAAGTTGATTCTAAATAATGTTGCTGTTTTTGTGTTCTTTTAAATTGAGGCTACCATGCAATTTTTCCTATAGCCATAAAATATTTTTGTACACAAAAATGTAGAGATGAATAGGTATTCCTAGTTAATTTCTTTGTATAATCAAAAACATATGTCACTGAGCCTTCTTGTAATAGCCTTTACTTAGAAATTACTGAAAATGTTAAATTTTTTTTCTTTGAACATGAAAGTTAAGTATAACTCTAAGTAATTTTATGTCATTGAAGTATTTTTTTCTGGAATTCAGAAATTAGAAAACTTATTTGAGAGTTATTAAAGGAACATTTTATTTGCTTTTTTTTTCTTTAATCTTAGAAATATAAATAAGCTCTCTGGCCACTGAAGTTGTATAGGGAAGTATGATGGTTTAGCCATTGGGCAAAGAGAAGCATTAAGGGAACAAGATATCAATAAAACATTCCAGTATCCTCATTTTGCTTTGCTCCAGGGACTAGATTTTTATTTTATCTATATCTTTGTGTTTCTTAATTTTTGCAGTAGAAAATTAATATTTAACATAGACAATCAGATTTTGAATAAATTATGCTTGTACTAAGTAAAAGTTTTTTTATGGAGGTAAAATCATAAACATCAATGTGTATTTAATGTCTTATTTATTAATTGTAACCTTGTGAATATAATTGTTATCTTTATAGGCTTTTATAGATAATTTTCAAGCAGCTAAACAAGCCTTTGCTGAGGCAACTGTTCAGGCGGCTGGAATGGCTGCTAGTGGTGTAAAAGAACTGGCACAAAGGAGTTCCAGAATGGCATTGGATGTTAATATCAAAGCCCCAGTTGTGGTCATCCCACAGTCTCCAGTTTCTGAAAATGTTTTTGTTGTTGATTTTGGACTAATTACAATGACAAATACATTCCATATAGTAACAGAGAGCCAAAGCAATCCCCCACCTATTATTGATTTGATAACAATAAAGCTGAGTGAAATGCGACTATACAGGTAAGCTTTTCACAAGTATATTTGTGTAAAATGCAGTCTTTTTCTAGCTTTTACATTAAAGGCTTTGGTATCTTGAGTATTCTGTTTAAAATAAGATTTTATTTTATTATAACTGTGATTTTGTGATTCTCCCTTAGGTATTTTTTGGCAAAATCAATAATAAATCTTCAGGGTTTTAAAAACCTAGAAAGTATTTGATAATTTCTCCGTAGATAATTAGGAAAATGGTAATAGTTATTATTTGAGGAAGTATATTTGTGCTTTCTGTAGTTCTTTAAAAATTGTAAGGCTGTGGAAGAAATGGGGGGATTTCTCATAGAGTACATTTATTCACTTTGCAAACACACTGTCACTCAACTGCTCTGTCAGCTTTGTGCTGTGGATCCCATGCTCTAATTGAAACAAACAAATAAACAGTAGCATATAACCTGGTGTAATCCTGAGCATTGAGTAGGGGAGTAAATGAATATTCAAATAGTTCCAGAGCTTTTATACTGTGTCCTCTGTGTTTCTGTGCTGTTTCTAATCAGCTGTTCTGGATTTAGTGTCCTATTTCTTTTCCAATTTGAATTCACCTCTGTAGTTCTCATTTGCCCTATCTTTCTTCCTGTCATTTTTCTTTGATCTCATTCTGTTATTTATCTTTTCACTTAACTAACTCTCAATCTCTACTTCTTTTTGGCCTCTGGCTGATCTGTTTTTCCTTCCTCCCCTTTTTTCCATTAATTGAATATTTTTAAAGCAGCTTTATTGAGAAATAATTGAGATACAATAAATTGCATATGTTTAATGTATACTGAAAAGTTTTGACATACATTTGTGACAGTTTATGTGCAATTATATTATTTCTTCCTTAAATAGTAAGTAGAATTCACTGATGAAGCTGTCAAGGCCTAGAGTTTGCTCATGGGAGGTTAGTAAAATATTAATACAATTTTCATTTCCTTAATAAACTTAGGGCTACTCAAGTTATTTTTTCTTAAGTGATCTTTCCCAGTTTTTTAAAAGGAATTCGTTCATTTGATCTAAGTTGTAGAATTTAATGGCATGAAGTTTTTCATAACATTCCCTTCTTATTTATTAATATATGTAGTAATGTCATCTCACTTTTTTTTTTTTTTTTT
>NW_012149052.1:1557507-1559885 GCF_000956105.1 Propithecus coquereli
TGAAGCTTCATCTGTATTTACAGCCACCCACTGTCCATCGCTCACATCACCACCTGAAGTCCCCCCTTCCCCTGGGCCATGGAAAAATTGTCTTCTGTGAAAACGGTCCCTAGTACCAAAAAGGTTGGGGGCCGCTGCTTTAACTTGCAGGGTTGGAGATGGAAAGTATCTTCTTAAGATAAATGTTTGAAGTCCCCCCTCTTTATATTGGTAAGACAGCAGATCAACAGATACAAACTTATAAAACGTAAGTAGCATGTTCCACCTAGCATGCTGAGAAAATCCCCACCCCACTGGGCCCAGTTATTAGGCAATTTGTGTGGAGCAGCAGAGACTTTCCCTCATTCTTTCCCAGGGAGAATCCATGTAGAATGTTCAGGTGATGCTGCAGACCATCTATAAATGTCTGGACAGTCTTCTGGAGAAGACCTACTAGGGTGAAATTGGTTCTTCTCATACCCTCATCCACCTGAGCAGTTAGCAGCTGTTGCAGCTCACTTCAGAGCCCACCTATTTGGTCCCTCTTGGATCTCATCCTCTGGGGCAGGGAGAGGCCAGAATCAATCTTGGAGAAGTCAGCTAATCTAATGCCTCCAGATCAAGTGCTGCTTGTGATTTCTGACTTCTCAGATGTTTGGACATTGTACGCATAGCCTATTTTGACATGTAGATGGCACAGATCAGCAACCTCGAGACCCTTGTAATTCCTTCAACTTCTTCCTCTGAGCTCCTGGCAAGAGTGAAGAGCAAATGATTAATACCAGTATTTAGAGGGCATTCAGTAGACATACATTAATTGAAAAATGTGGCTTAGAAGTTGTAATAACTTAATTTCAGTTTATTAATTTATGTGAACATACTGTTTTTGCAATGCTTGCTGCATAATAACAGAATAAATGTCATAAATAAAAAAACCGAAGGAATGAAAGTTAAAAAAAAAAAAAACCAACATAAGCAGCATTAATAAGGTACCCATGAACTTAATTTTAAAACACTAGATTAGTATATCATCTTTGAAATGCACTCAAGGAAGCCTGATGCAAATAAAACTGTTAAATTTTGTGGAATTGACATTATTCCCTTGGGGTTATAACAACTAGAAATACAAGTAAATTTTTAAAAACATTTTGACAGAGTGAGCCAAAAGTAACTTAAGAAAACTGTCGTGATTAAACATATCAGTTTAAAACTCAAAGATCTTTTTTACATTATTGCCATTGTATTAGGATTCTTCAGAGAAAGAAAACCAACAAGTGCGTGGGTGGGTGGGTGTGTGTGGGTGGGTGGGTGTGTGTGTGTGTGCGCGTGCGCGCGTGTATGTAGAGAGAGAAGGAGAAAGAGATTTATTGTAAGGAATTGGTACACATGATTGTGGATGCCAGCAAGTTCAAATCTGTGGGGTAGGCAGGCAGGATGGATACCCAGGGTAAAGTTGGTGTTGCAGCTTGAGTCTAAAGGCAGTCTTCTGGCAGAATTTTTGCTTGCAGGAGGTCAGTCTTTTTTTCTGTTGAAGGCCTTCAACCGATCGATTGTATGAGGTCCACCCACATTCTGGAGGGTAGTCTGGTTTACTAAAAGTCTACTGATTTAAATGTTACTCTTATCCAAAAAATGCCTTCACAAAAACATCTAGAATAACGTTTGACCAAATATCTAAGTACTGTGACCAAGCCAAGGTGGTATATAAAATTAACTATCACAGGTGTCAAGATAGGTCTTATGCTGTTGATTTTAAGCTAAATTCACAACACATGAAATTTGAAGTTAACTCTTTGAGTTCTTTAAGTATGTGTGGACCTACGTATGTTACTTAGCCATTTAGCCTCAGCTTCTTACAAATCAAGATTATATTCTATATACCTAGTGCTTTTGTGGGATTCAAATAAAATAATTCATATAAAATACATTGAATTATTTTTTATTATAAAAATGTATACTGTATTAATTTTGATTATTCTATATTTGTAAAACAAGGTCCTTACTAATCAAAAAATCCAAATAGCTAGATGACTACTTAAAGACGAAAGTTCATTTTAAAGGTTTAAAATGACTAGATTTGTTACATCTATAACAAATCATTTTTTATTCATACCTTCATTGGTATTGACATCTAATTTAGTTCTGTATTTTACAAGCTACTAAAGATCACATGGCTATACAGAAAACTGAATATTCAGTTAAGAAAAATCTTTAATGCATTAAAAGCTGGTGCTGTAGACTGTGGTCCTTAACCCCTAGGCTGTGGAGCTCCACTACCCTGTTCCCCCCCACCCCCACCCCTCGATGGAAAAATTGTCTTCCATGAAACTTAAGAACCAGAGTGGGGGGGAGCAAGCGATGCTTCATCTGTATTTACAGCCACTCCGCATCGCTCACAT
>NW_012149052.1:1560080-1563112 GCF_000956105.1 Propithecus coquereli
TTTTAGTTGTCCAGATCATTTCTTTCTATTTTTTAGTAGAGACGGGGTCTCGCTCTTGCTCAGGCTGGTCTCAAACTCCTGACCTTGAGCGATCCACCCGCCTCTGCCTCCCAGAGTGCTAGGATTACAGGCGTGAGCCACCGCGCCCAGCCTGAAATAATTTTAAAATAATTGATATTTAAAAATATAATTACAGCTTCTTAGAAAGTAAGTGAAGAAAGATGAGTATTAATATTTGTGACTACCTATATTGTTGTTCATACATTAATCCAATTTCTTGAATGCAATTTCACGAATATTTATTGACAATATGACATATGCCAATTATCTGAGCTAAGTACTGACAACATAGCAAAGAATAAGATAAACAGTACTTGTCCTCATGAAGCATTCATTCTAATTGGAACCACAGAGAACATAATAAACTATTAAAATTCATTATATTAAATGCAATGATGGAAAAAGTTCAAGGTACTTGTGGGAGCACCAGGAAAAATATCTAACCCGGTTATAGGTTAATACTGATAAGAAAAGTTTTTCCAGAGGAAGTAATGTTTTGACATAGTAATTTTCCTTCTTACAATTTGCTCGAAGGAAAGAAATTTACTCAAAGATATATACAGAGATAATGATTCAAGTATTTATTACAGTGAAGAATTGGAAACAACATAAAATTTTAATAATAGAAGGTTAATTAAATAAATGATTATGGTATATAGCCATATTGGCTTTATACAATAAATGGCTATATACAGTATATAGCCATATATTGTAATACATAGCTATTAAAATTATATATGCAGTATAGGACTGTTAGATTCCTTAAGTTATTACTGCTAAGTGGAGACTACAAGCATGCATGCATATATAAGTATAATGTTACTCTATAGTTGATTCATAAAATGATTTGACACCAGGCATTCTGTGAGAGCCTTGATGAACTCCCATATTTCTCTCCCATTGAGTAAATCATACCTAAAATTCTGTAGTCATAGCTTCATACCCTACTTTAAGAATTTGCCACCCATTAAAATATGCGTATATTATTGAGGAGTAACTTTGAGATTGTCACTTGAAGGTTCAGTGGGAGGCTTCTTTGGTCACATTGCCACTTGAAGGGATTCAGTGGCCTGCTACTCTTTTCTTTGTTCCTGAGCATCAGACCTACCTTTATAAGTGCTTGGAAAAGCAAATATGGTTCAATTTAATATGAAATTGTATATATTCAGCTATTTTGATTCACAGAAATAGAAATTTCATATGGTGCTACTTATTTTTTACAAAGTAAGGGGATGTGTGGTGTTTTGTTACGTATCTAAATTGGTGAATTAAAATATTTTTAGTGAGGTCTTACATAATGTTTGTTTATAAACTGTATAAAGATAATTCTTATTTTAGTGGTTTACTGTACAACTTACATAAATTTGGCACTTCTTACTGTATTGCAAAATTCTATTTTAATAATTCGTTTCTCTGTAGTGTGGAACACTTCAGATGAGACAAAGTCACCTGGGTTTCTAGTGGGATGGAACATCTCTCATTTTGACATGTAAAAAGCCTGATGGATTTTATTTTTCTCTTTATATGCAATAAATTACTGATTTCTGCTATTCGTATACAAAATGATAAATTTCAGCTACTCTTTTTTTTTTTACTATCTGAATGTATATGAAACAATTCAAAACAATTTTATTTCTATTTATAGATCTGTATTTATTAATGATACATACCAGGAAGTACTGGATCTATTACTGCCATTAAATCTTGAAGTCATTGTTGAGCGAAATTTATGCTGGGAGTGGTATCAGGAAATTCCTTGTTTTAATGTAAACGCTCAGCTAAAACCGATGGAGGTAACTTTTGGATGCTTATTGATTTGTTTGTTGAAAAATATTGCTAGGAGTCATAAGATTTTTTTTCTGATGGAATTTATATACATATGAACACCTTGGTCAGAATCAGAGGGTGGCTATATTAACTTAGAATTCATTTAACAATCTCCACTCATTCTTTGAACAAATATTAGAGTGTCTACTATGTGCTAAGCCCTGATCCCTGTGCCAGATAACTGGAGATACAGTGACAAGGAAGCTATGACATTGTCTCTGACTTCATGGAACTTACCAGTCCAGTGTAAGGGTTGGTGGTGATAGTGGTCTGGAAAGTGTAGTAGTACTTAGATAGTAAAAAAAGTGAACAGACACATAATAAAAATAATTATAAATTGTGGTAACTTTCATGAAGGAAACAAATATGACATGGTGCTCTAAGTAGTCAGTTAGATACATTAATATCAAATTTATTGGAGAGGTCCACACTAGAAATACTAATTTGGAAGTCATCAGCATATAGATGGTATTTAAAGCCATGGGAATATATGAAATAACTCAGAAAAACAGTATATAAAAGAAGAGAAAGTGTTTTAAAAATGGATAAGTTGAATTTATGTAGCTTTACCTCCTTATTGGTTGATATTGCTTCACACATATCTAATGAAACTGTCCATATTTTTCCCTCTGACTAGATGAAAGTCAAAACTATCTGACATGGTTTGCTGAAGTGACATCAACATGTACTCTGGGAGATTTCTTTAAGAAACCCACTTAACAAATCCCCTCTCTCATTTTCCTTTCTATTTCTCTCTGTAAACATTTTATTTAAAATGATCATGTTAGAGATTTCAGAGTTTTAAGTCAAAAGCGTATTCAGAGCTTAAGACATGACATGATATCAATTGAAAATCTTAGTGTATAAGATAATATGCGTGCTTTAACTCTGCAGTCCCCAGTGGGCATTGGCTTGTTAGGAACCTAATAGACCTGTTAGGAACTGGAACCACCTGAGCGCTCCCCCTGCCCTCCATCCAGGGAAAAATTTTCTTCTATGAAACTTAGGAAGCGGGGTGGTGCATACAGAAGGTGAGCGGCAGGCGTGGAGTGAAGCTTCATCTGTATTTACAGCCACCCACTGTCCATCGCTCACATCACCACCTGAAGTCCCCCCTTCCCCTGGGCCATGGAAAAATTGTCTTC
>NW_012149052.1:1563162-1565206 GCF_000956105.1 Propithecus coquereli
ATTTGGTATTTATTTTTCCTTTTGCTTACTTTAACTTTGCTCTTTTTCTAAGTTTTTTAGGTGATAGCTGAGATTATTGATTTGAAATATTTCTTCTTTTCAAATATAGGCTATAGTGCTATAAGTCTGAGTGCTTTATATAGTGATATGAATTTTGAGTTACTCTCTGTAATTCTGTGTTTCTCTCATCTCTGGCATTTTTTTATATGAACTCTAGCTGCCTTGGTCTACTTGGACCGTCACCTCTATGTTTTCACCTTGGAGAGTTTGCGGGCCTTCTGCTGGGTTCCCTCTCCCTGTGCCATGGCCTCAAAACAATAGTAAACCGTGACAAGGGCTCACCTTGTTTTTTCCCCATCTCTTTGGAATCACTGTCCATTTTTTGATGTCCTGTGTTTTGAAAACTGTTTTTAAATATATTTTGTCTTTTTTGGGGGGAAGGGTTGTTTTAGGCAGTAGGGTAAATCTGGTTCATGTTACCTCATCTTGGATGGAAGAAGAAGTTTCCATCAATTGAATATTTGAGCAATTATTAAGCACCAAATACATCCCAGACTATGCTAGGAACAAGGAACATAATAGTGAGCAGTCTTTATAAGGGCTTAATAAATAAGCCTCATTGGGTTGTTGTAATAGGAACTATTTAATAAATTTATTGAGCTGATGCATCAAAATAGGGATCACCTTTGGATTTTGGAAGGGTTGCAGGAAATAGGTAAAATGGAGACAAAACTGGGGGTTGGAAGAATAGTTTGGTAAGTTCCAGTAATTTGTATAAGGATTATAGGTGACTTAGTCTAAGGTAGGCAAGTGAGGTAATAGAGTGCTAACGAGTTATGAGAAATTTAAAAAGTCGAATAGTAATTGATTATTGAATAGATGGAGTTAACAGAGAGGAGAAATTAAAAGTTACTCTAGGTTGCAAGCTAGGAAATCAATATTTGGTGATAATACACTTCACTTTGCTAAGACAGAGCAATGCAGAAAGAAACAGTGCAGATAGTAATGATTTCTTCAGTGGACAAAGTAGCTCGGAAGTGGTTACATGACTTCTGTGTGGAGAGAGATTGAAAGATATCTAGAAGGCAGTTAGATATATGTATATGGATGTTAGGAGAGTGACCTTGTTTAGATTTCTACATTTGGGAGTCTTTAGTAACACTTACCTATTATAGTTATTGAAGCCACTGGAATAAATAAGATCATACACACAGAGCTTATAGAATGGGACGTGTGGAGAATAATGCTGGGAATGCCAATATTTAAGAATTTGGCAGAAGAAGAACTCTCAAGAGATTAAGGAGTAGGCAGAAAGGTGAGAGAGAAACCGGGAGAATGTGTTCAGGAAGTGTTGGGGTCCTGTTGATGTTGTTAACCATGAATTAATAGTATATGATTTTTTTTCATTCAGTACTTGGTATTTTGTATTGGGAATCTAATAGTTGGATTCAAGCAAGACTGACTTTTTGCCAGGTTGGTATGACTAAAGGTAGTGGCACAAGATTGTAATGATTGAGAGTCATATTGACGGATGATGGAGAGGGAAGAAGTTAAAAGACAAGAGGGTACTGAGAGAGTAAAAGAATGTAAAGAGGGGTTTATAGAGAGGAGATTCAACAATCTCAGAGTCTTCAAAAATAAGCACTAAGTTGTTAATAGATTATAGCACAAGTAGAATGTGGTAAAACTGGATGTTGTTATTCTTAAAGGAATAATAGAGTTGGGAAGTGTCATTGCAAATTAAGAAAAATTATTTCTCTTACCCTGAGATAGGTAGGGTGTCGGAGAAAAATTGGCCTCTATTGTATAAAAATCCATGGACAGTCAGGTTTCAATTAAGAAAAGAAATAAATGTTACATTTAGTGAAGACACTGGAAAATATAGCATGATTTCTTCAAGTCCAGGTATTTTAGAAATTACAGGGAAATACTGAGCTGAGAGACTTTTATTTATGTTTTTTTTATTTTATTTTATTTTTTTTCGCTTTGTTGCCTGGGCTAGAGTGAGTGCCGTGGCATCAGCCTAGCTCACAGCAACCTCAAA
>NW_012149052.1:1577096-1578728 GCF_000956105.1 Propithecus coquereli
ATGGAAAAATTGTCTTCCATGAAACTTAAGAACCAGAGTGGGGGGGAGCAAGCGATGCTTCATCTGTATTTACAGCCACTCCGCATCGCTCACATCACCACCTGAGCTCCGCCTCCCCCACCCCACCTACCCCTGGTCCATGGAAAAATTGTCTTCCATGAAATAGGTCCCTGGTGGGGACCACTATGAGGATTGAAATGAAGCAGGTTTTCATTTTCTCATATGATAATTTTAACTACATGAAATAGAACAATGTTAAAAAAGAGTAAATCTTTTTTTTTAACAGTTCATTCTCAGTCAAGAAGATATAACAACTATCTTTAAAACATTATATGGCAATATATGGTATGAAGAAGGTGGTAGTGCCTCACCTGCTGTCATAAAAGACCAAAGTACTGTTACTAGTGGAGTTACTAATGCTTCACACCATTCAGGAGGTATGTTCTTAACCTTAAATTAGTTCCTGCCTTCCTTTCTTTCTCTCTTTTCTGTTTTCTCCCTTCCCTCCCCTCCCCTCCTCTTTTCCTTTTCTCTTTCTTATCAGTCCCCCCTTCCCCCTCCTTTCCTTCTTTTCTCTTTTTCTCTAGTTTTGGGTAAAATAGGATTTATAAATCTTTCCAATCAGCTAATCCTATTCAGGCATCTCTAAATTGTTTATGTTATTAGTCATTCTGTTGATTTTTTTTTAAATTAAAGTTTCTAGTTCTGTTGTAACAAAATTCCTTAATATTTTTTCTTATTTTCCCAACCTCTCTATAGGTCCTTATTTTCAATTTTTTTCCCTTCTCCCTCTTTTCCCTTATCCTTAGTGTAGCATTTATCCCAGATGGAATATTTTATATTGATATAAGGAATATCAAAATGTTAGAGATTCAAAGAGAAGGTGATCATAAATAGATGATAGATTTTAACAAATATTTGAAAGATATATGGTTGGAACAGAGTAGAAGGAACCATAACTCAGAAAGAGGCCTCATCCAATGTTGGCCCAGTGTACTTTGTGGAATATGGCTGGGTTCTGAGTTTAGAACCAGCACATACAAAGACATGGGTCAGTTAGGGCTGCTAGGATGATTTCACAAGAATAAAGTTGTTCCCATTAGGGCATTGTAGGGGGTCCCCAAACCTACCTACCTCAACGTGAAACCTACTAGTCCACAAGATCCACCTTTGTAAAGCTCTGAGATACTACACAGCTTTTTTACTCAGGAAATCCTAACACAAAAACAATCCTACATTTGCTGCATTACAGGAAAACCTATCCTTGCTAGTTAGAATAATCAAACCAGTTCTTTACTGTAAAATAAATCATAAGAACCCAAGCATGAAAGAAACTAAGAAAAGCAGAATAGTGTTTTCTGAATTAAACAGAGATAATTGAGGGAACAGAAAAGAAAGAAAACAAAAAAACAAACTCTGATATTCTAAGAGGATTTTGAGAAGATAATCTGAAAACTGGATCCTGCTAGCACCATCAGCCCATTAAAGATAGGAAAGTGTTCTTGAAAAGCAAAAATACTGCTGAAATTTTGAAAAAAAAAAATAGAAAGGGGGTAGAACTATTGAGTTGGAGTATTTGGTTGAAGTAATCTATGATTTAGAGGGGGAAAATCTTTTTTTTTTTTTTTTTTT
>NW_012149052.1:1578998-1592020 GCF_000956105.1 Propithecus coquereli
TGATGCATCAGTTCAAAAGATCCAATTCCAGAGTAATAAGTACTGTAGGAGAAATAACTGAGAAAATAGAAGGGAAAAATCTTTCAAAGAAGTAGAGTAGTCCCCTTTTGTCTGTGGGAGATATGTTCCAGGACCCTCAGTGGATGTTTGAAACTGGATAGTACCAAACCCTGCATATGTTATGTTTTTTCCTATACATGCATACCTGTGATGAAGTTTAATTTATAAACTTTATAAATAGGCACAGTACTCTTATAATAGGCCCAGTGCTCAGTAAGAGTAATCTATACACAGTAAGAGATTAAAAACAATAAATAATAATAGAACAATTACAACAATGTACTATAATAGAAGTTATGTGAATATGGTCTCTCTCTCAAAATAACAATATTTTTGAACCATCGTCAACCATGAGTAACTGAAGCCATGGATAAGGGAAGACTACTGTAAACTCTCCAGACCTGAGTAAATACTGAAGCAAACTCTTAGATATAAAGAATCAACTGAGTTTCAAGCAGATTGAGTAAACTAAAACTCCCCATGCAAACACAATTTTATGAAATGTCAGAATGACTAAGGTAAGATTTCAAAAGTTTCAGAAAAGAGAAACAGCCTACCTGTCAGGGGCTTGGGAAAATTAAATGATTGATTTGTTTTGGTTTGTTTATCATCAATAAAACTGGATGGGATGAGATGGTTGGATGATAAAAGATAATGGAGGAGTATATTAAAAATTCTAATGAAAGTGATTTTGAGGCTAGGATTCTGTACACAGCCAAACCAACACCCAAAATGTGAAAACAAAATAATCCACAGATTTTCTGTGATTCAACATTTACTCAAATGTCTTCATACCCATTTCTAAAGAAATTAGTTCAGAAATATATTCCAGCAAGACAAACAAGGAATATAGGAAAGAGGAAAGTATGGGAAGAAAAAACAGTAAGCCTACTCAGGGGTGCATTGAAAAAAGGGGTCCCCACATTATCTATGTGATTAAGCTGGAAGATAATTGGTTTTCATTAAAAAGGAATTCAGAATGCTTTAAAGAAAAAAAAGGTGCATGGAAGAGTGTTGCAAAAAAGAAAAGTAGCATAAATTCCACATAGTAGGATGAGGAGTTAACTACATTAAATAACTGATATAGAACAGGAGACGTTTTCTGTTCTTAACAAGAAAAATTGCTACTGTATATTCTGCTGTGGTACAGAAGTGAAGCGGACTAAATTTTGCATGATTTTGAGTCATTATTGGAATGTGAGAAGAGAAAATCTCTTCATTTTTGAGATACACATTCGTTGTGACAGTATCAGCAGAGGTAGTATTACAATAAACTGTAAGTCTCTTCATTGAAAAATATTACATAGTCATATAACACATGGAAGACTTGCTGTATCAATAAGAAAGTAAATGTTATTAACCATGATAACATAGAAGTAAAAACATAACTGACCAAAGCTGGAAGGAGGAAAATGGGACAGATGAAGGAAAGCGCTTAAATAGCAGGAAGTATAATGTCTAAAATGGATGGAACAAGAAATAAAGATTTGAAGGTATTATTATTTTACCCACTTTCCTCTGGAAATCTTTACACATATACCAAAGTAGAGGGAATAAGGTAATGAACCCACATGTACTCATCACCCAGTTTTAACAATTATAGCATGTGGCTGCTTTTATTACTGCCCTAACTCTGCTCTTCTTCCCTCTTCCTCCAACTCTAGTTTATTTTAAAGTAAATCTCAATGTTATAATATTAACTGCTACTTATCTATAATCAATAAGGACTTTACTTTTTAAATGTAGTCATAGTAACATAATCACCACTAAAAATTAGCAATGCTTCCTTAAAACTATGAAAATATCCGATTAGGGTTCATATTTCTCCAGAATGTCTCATAACTATCTTGTTACAAGTTTTTTTAACAATAATGATAAAAGGGTCCATTCACAAAATGTATTCAGAAAAATTGACACAACTAAAAAAGAAAATACTCATATATAGAATCATAGCTGGGGATTTGAACACATCACTCTTAGTAATTCATAGGATATAAACCAAAAAAATCAGAAGAATATAGAAGACTTGAACACTGGCAACAAACTTGACCTAGTTGATATTGATATAATATTGCACTCAACAATTACAGAATATACTTTTTTAAAAAAAGATTTCTGAAATGTTCACAAAGAGATACCATTTGGAGGGCTGTAAAGTTTTCTGACCACATGGGATTAAATTAGAAGTCAATAACAATAGGCTATGAAAAAAGCTTGAACTATTTGGATAATACATAATTTCTAAATAATCCATGGGTCAAAAAGAAAGGGGAAGGAGAATTAGGAAATCATTTGTACTGAAGGATAATGAACATAATCTATCAAAATTTGTGGGATGCAACTAAAGCAGTGCTGAAAGAAATTTTTATCTATGAAAGATATTAGAAATGAGCAAGAGTTTTAAAATCAAAGATCAAATCTTCTACATCAAAAAACTAGAAAGAGAAGATCAAGTGAAGCCCAAAGTAAATAAAATGAAGACAGCAATAAAAATAAGAATAAAAACCAACAAAAGAGAAACAGATGAACAACAGAGAAAATTAACAAAGAAAATTGTTTTTATTGGAATGACTAATAAAATTGATAACCCCAGCAAGGCTCATGATAGAGAAAGAGAGATCACAAATTTCCAGTATTCAGAAATAGATTACTACAGGTCGCTACCAGGATAATATGTGAATATTATGAATAATTTTGTGACAACGAATACTAAAACATGGATGAAATGTACAAATTTCTTAGAAGGCTCATTTGCCAAAGCTGTCAGAAGAAGAAACAGAACATCTGACTAGCCCTGTATCTATGAAAAGAATTAAATTTTACTGTTGAATTCTATTAAATAAGTAAGAAATAATACTAGTGTTATACAAAGACTTTTGGAAAATAGAGGAGGAGGGAACACTTCCCTAATTATTATATAAAGCAAGTATTACCCTCATTAAAAACAGAAAAATCCACTTCAAGGAAAGAACATCACACACCAATATTCCTCATGAACACAGAAAAAAATCCTCACATATTAGCATATTGAATTTATCAATAAGGATATAAGAATAGTTCATCTTGAGTAAGAATTATCCTGAAATGCAAAATTGGTTTAACACTTAAAAAGTTAATATAACTCACCAAATTATAACAGAGTAAAGAGGAAAATTCATATGATCACCTCAATAGATGCAAAAAAAGTATTTGGCAAAATACAGTGCCTACTCATGATAAAACTAAAATTATCTAAAAGGTATACTTAATGGTAAAATGTTGGAAATTTTCTCTCTAAAATAGGAGTAAGGCAGGAATGTCCACAATCACCATTTCTGTCCAACGTTTCAGTAGCAGTCATTGACAGAGCAATAAGATCAAAAAAAGGATTAATAGGTCTAGGGAGCAGAAAGAAGTAAAAATGCCTTTTTTCTCAGACAGCGTGATCAATTACTTAGAAAATCCTAAGAAGTCTTCAAGAAATTTGTAGAATTAATGAATTGAGTATTTTTAACAATATATAAGGCTAATGTGTAAAAATGTTACATCAATAATTATTGGGAAATAAAATTTTAAAAATATTATTTGCAGTAGCATCAAAAAACATACTTAGGAAGAAATTTGTAGAATTAATGAATTGAGTATTTTTAACAATATATAAGGCTAATGTGTAAAAATGTTACATCAGTAATTATTGGGAAATAAAATTTTAAAAATATTATTTGCAGTAGCATCAAAAAACATACTTAGGAAGAAATTTAACAAAAAAACATC
Organism: Propithecus coquereli; assembly: GCF_000956105.1. Taxonomy (NCBI): domain Eukaryota; kingdom Metazoa; phylum Chordata; class Mammalia; order Primates; family Indriidae; genus Propithecus; species Propithecus coquereli. The sequence goes on from NW_012149052.1 coordinate 1,582,812, forward strand.
TAAGATCTTCCACTGAAAAATATTATACACTGATGAGAGAAACTAAATAATTTAAATATGTGGATAGGCATGTATAACCATGTATGTGGATTAAAAAATCTCAGTATTGTTAAGATATCAGTTTTTACCACATTGATCTATGGATTGAACATTTTCCAATCAGACTTTATTTTAGTAGAAAAGGAAAGATTGCTTTTAAAATTTATACAGAAATCTTAAGGACCAAAGCAATATTGTGAAAGAAGAATAAGGAACTATATGATCTAATTTTTAAAATTTCTATAAATTTATAATGAGTCATGGTATTGGCATAGCATAGACAAATGGGTTGGTGAAAGAGAATAGAGTCTATTAGATACACAAATATAGTCAATTCATTTTCAGCAAAGTTTATTCAATAGGGAAAGGTTAGGCTTTTTAACAAATGGTGTTGTCACAACTAGATAAATGTGGGAAAAATTGAACCTTGTCCCTTCACACTATACACAAGAATTAATTTTGAAATAGACGAAAGACGTAAATTTAAAAGCTACAACATTTAAACTTCTAGAAGAAAACATGGAAGAATATTTTTATTGACCATGAGATAGCCAAAGATTTTTTAGATAGATACCAAAGCACTAAACATAAAAGAAAAACTATATGAAGGAGACTTCATCAAAATTTTAAATTTCCGCTCATCAAAGATAGTAGCAAGATAGTAAAAAGTCAGGCCTCAGACTTGAGACATATTTGTGATATGTGCATCCGACAATGTTCTTATATCCATAATATATTAGAACCCTTATACGTCAAGTGTAACATTAAAAAAACAAAATAATGACCAAAAGATTTGGATATTTGAGGCCGGGTGCGGTGGCTCACACCTGTAATCCTGGCTCTTTGGGAGGCCAAGGCGGGCGGATTGTTTGAGCTCAGGAGTTCGAAACCAGCCTGAGTAAGAGTGAGACCCCGTCTCTGCCAAAAATAGAAAGAAATTAATTGGACAGCTAAAAATATATAGAAGAAAAATTAGCCGGGCATGGTGGCGCATGCCTGTAGTCCCAGCTACACGGGAGGCTGAGGCAGAAGGATTGCTTGAGCCCAGGAGTTTGAGGTTGCTGTGAGCTAGGATGACGCCACGGCACTCTAGCCGGGGCAACACAGTGAGACTCCATCTCAAAAAAAAAAAAAAAAGATTTGGATATTTGAGAGAGAATGCTATGTAAATGGGCAGTGAACACATTAAAAATTGTTAATGTGCTTCATAATTATGTATTATTATAAAATATTTATCAGGAAACATCACAATTTACCATGCTAGTTAAATTTTAGAAGACAGACAACACCAAAATTTGACAAGAATGTAGAACAGCTGAAACTCTCACATATTGCTGGTAGCAACAAGAAATAGTATTACCACTTTGGCAAAGAGTTTGGCAGGTAACATACCTACCTATAGCAGAGCAATTCCAGGCCTGGGTATTTACCCCCACCCTATCTCAAAATAAGTGCATATATACACTTAATTAATGACTTATTAAATGACTTGTACTTAAATAATGACTTACTTAAGTATATGTATTGTAGATTTATTCATAGTAGCCAAAATCTGGAAACAACCCAAATATTCATCCATAGGAGAGTGGTTAAACTGTTTATCATAGACTACATGACTTCTTAGCTGTAAGACAGAGTGAACTGGTACGTGAAATAACGTGGATGAATCTCAAAAACATTATGTTGACTGAAAGAAGACAAATATGAAATATTAATAGTATAATCTGTATTACTCCATTTATATGGAATTTAAGAACAGACAAAACTAATCTGTAGTGGTTGAAATTAGAATGGTAAGGAAGTTGAGATTGGCTGGAAAGGGGTAAGAGGGAACTTTCTGGAGGGAAGTAAGTGTTTGATATGTTAATTGGAGTGTTGGTTACATGGAAATATACATTTGCCAAATTTCATCAAATTGTTCAGATAAGATCTGTATATTTTACTGTATGTAAATTTTATCACACTTAAAAATAAGTTACCTGATGGGTTGGTACTTGTCTCTGTAGTGGGTAGAATAAGAATTAGAAATTGCAGTGTTTTCATTTTAAGTTCATTTAATATATACCATGTATATATAATACTTTGATTTAGATTTTAAATGTAGAAAACAAATTTTGGATCCTTCTGATTGGCAGAACAATTTTTAAAATGTCATCAATGTCTTGTTTGGTTTTAGTTTTATAAAGTAGACTTTGAATACTCAACTGTGTGGCAGATACTTTAGTATGCATTTTATATGTGCTGTTTTACTTAATCGCCATAACAAACCAAATGGTTAGTTCTATTTCCATTTTACAAAAGTGGAAACGGAAGCAGCAAGAGGAAAGAGATGCACCAAGTGTTCAATTAATATTCCCAGCTCGGCATGGTGGCTCACGCACTTTGGGAGGCTGAGGTGGGAGAATCACTTGAGCCCAGGAGTTTGAGACCAGCCTGAGCAAGAGTGAGACCCCGTCTCTACAAAAAATAGAAAAATTACCTGGTATGGTGGCAGATACCTGTAGTCTCAGCTGCTCGGGAGGCTAAGACAGTAGGCTTGCCTGAGCCCAGGAATTTGAGGTTGCTGTGAGCTATGATGACACCACTATAGTCTAGCTTGGGCAACAGACATCCTCTTAAAAAAAATTCCCAAATTGTTATGGAAAGAGCCCTAAACCAGGAGTAGTTACTGAGTTCCACATCTGAATTTTCTATTCTTTTTCATTTTCTTAGGTGTCATTTTACTATATTCATTTAGTTTATAATTCTGTTAAATCTATTTTAAGATTGTTTTAATGAGCTACTTTTCATGATTTTTTTTTTAATTCAATAACTTCAATTTTTCAAAGGGGCCACTGTGGTGACAGCTGCTGTGGTAGAAGTACATTCACGTGCCTCACAAGTTAAAACAACACTAAATATGAGTTTCAGAACTGAGTATCTCACCATGGTACTGTATAGTCCAGGTCCTGAACAGGTAAGTCAAGGAAGAAAAGAAAATGTACTCATTTGTGAAAAATTATATATAAGTGGATGTTTATTAAATAACATTTGTTAATATTTCGTGTGCATTTTGTACTGTTCCTCTGAGAAATATGATTGATCTTTTCACTTTAATAGTAATCTTAACCAATGTAAAAAATAACATTTAAAATTAAAGTTACTGTATAATATTAGGCCTTTTGATAGAGAGTCCTTTGGAGGTAGAGATATTTGATGTTTTGTATAAGCAGAGGCAATAATTTATAGTAGTACATATCACAAAATATGCTTTAGGCTTATGTTTTTGTATAATTTTTGTATTGATTTCTCCTTCCATAGGCTTCGTTTACAGATGTTCGTGATCCTTCTCTGAAACTTGCTGAATTTAAATTGGAAAATATTATAAGTACTGCAAAAATGTATACAGATGACTCAACATTTTCTTCCTTCTCATTAAAAAACTGTATTTTAGATGATAAAAGGCCTCATGTCAAGAAAGCAACTCCTAGGTGTGTATTGTAATTGTATTCTAAGGTTTTACTTGAGAAATGGTTGATATATTTTATAGAACTTATCCCCAAAGTTGCATGTTCATTTTGTGGGTGCAAACCTAAGATCTTCAAAGCTTCAGTTCAGTCACGTCATGGTACTCAGTTAACATTTAAAGTGTGCTGGTTCAGTTATGTGCTATTCTTAACTGGATAGTTGATAGATTGGTTGAATAAGTGGAACTAATTAGTGCAATTAAATTGGTTTTTACATTCTCTAATATAAACCTAGTATAAATTACTATTAACCCATGCTAATTGCAATGGGGATATGCATGAAAAATTGAAAATAAAAAATACAATGAGATTGAAACTCTGATAATTTGTTAAACATACACTTCCTAATTTATGATACAGTTCTGCTTCAGAAATTTGTAGATCCGTTGTTTGGAACACTTTCTGAATCTTCCCAAAGAGGCATGACTTCAGAATACTTGTTTGCTGCCAGTGAAAGTCTGAGTTTTATTGTATGTTTGGTTATTTGTAAGTTACTCAGACTACATAGAAATTGTTATTATTGTGTTTTTCAGAATGATAGGATTGACAGTTGGGTTTGATAAAAAAGACATGATGGATGTAAAGTACAGGAGAGTCAGAGATGGTTGTGTGACTGATGCAGTCTTTCAGGAAATGTATATTTGTGCAAGTGTGGAATTTCTGCTGACGGTTGCAAATGTCTTTTTGGAGGCCTACACGGCAGGCACTGCTGTAGAAACCAGTGTTCAAACATGGACCTCTAAGGAAGAAGGTTAGTTATTGGCTAAAATATTTAATATCTGTGTTATTAAAGTGCTGCAATAGCACTTACTTTGATTTGCCTTTTAAATAAACAGGGTAAATGCATTAATAAATTAAAATCTTTATTTTTCAGAGAAAAACCTTAACATATTTTCTGGGAAGATATGTAGTTTGCATTTTCTTTGAAAGTGTGAATGTATATTTTTCTGAAATATATATTTTGAAAGTGTTCAAAAATTATGAAAACTACATTAGAATAAGTAATTACACTTCTCTGTAGGTAGTAATTCGAATTTGTTGGTGAAAGAAAACAAGCAGGGGGAATAATTAGCTGGCCACTCCTTTTCACAATTAAAGATAGTATTTCTATTTAAAGCACTCTTATTTATTTATTTCAGACAGGGTCTTGCTTTGTTGCCCCAGGCTACAGCGTAATGGCGTCATTATAGCCCACTGCCCCCTGAAACTTCTGGGCTCACGTGATCTTTCTGCCCCAGCCTCCTGAGTAACTGGGACTACAGGCACGTGCCACCATGCCCAACTAATTTTGCTGTTTTTTAATAGAGAGAAGGTCTTGCCATGTTGCTCAGTCTGGTCTCAAACTTCTGGCCTCAAGCGATCCTCCCACTTTAGCCTCCCACATTGCTAAGATTACAGATGTGAGCCACCACACCTGGCCTATTTTTTTAATATTTATTTCTAGCTCTTAACATATATTAATAGCTTTTCTATTAGACTTGTACATATTTCATTCATGGCGGTATAGTAGAAAGTGTCAAAGTGAGAGTTGGAAACTGGTTAGTTTCTAGCTCTGCCATCAAATAGTAGAGTTTTTTCCCCATATTTTTTAATATTCTTATCTCTGTAGCTTCTTAAAATATTTACTAAGAGAGTTGTAGGAGATTTCTTTGGGATCTAAGATTATTTTATCTTTCATTTAAAATGAAAAAACAATTTCTCATAAATAATAAACTATTCATAAGCAGTATATATAACAAATATTCATAAATATTTTAAAGTATTAATTTATTTTTGTTTTAGTACCTATACAGGAATCAGATAAGTGGGAAATGAATATTATTATTAAAAATCCTGAAATTGTGTTTGTGGCTGACATGACAAGAAATGATACTCCTGCCTTAGTCATTACAACACAGTGTGAAATTTGCTATAAAGGTGACCTTGAAAACAGTACAATGACTGCTGCCATTAAAGATCTCCAAGTGAGAGCATGCCCATTTCTTCCAGTCAAGAGAAAAGGCAAAATCACTACTGTGAGTTAACTGTTTAATTATCTGCTTGATTGTAAACTATTTTGGATTTAGTGTATGCCACTTTAGGAAATAAAAATTACCCGATGCTTTCTAACCTTGCTTGGTAAAATATCTTTCTTTCTGTTTGGAGAGCCAAATTAAAAATATTACTTACCAGCTTGGAAACTCTTTTCATTCTTCCGGATGCTGCTCATTATTATTTATATTTGTGAGAATATTCTCACTAAAAAGTTGGTTTCTTCTTGACACTACAATTAAGATCTTGCTCTGACTTTCTAACCATGTCAATTCCAAAGTGCTCTTTGGCCTTTAAGACTTTCTACCAGTTGTCTGCTGTATTGTTTCAGTTTTATTATTTTAATTTTTTCCTCTTACTTGGATGTTTTTGCTTTTTTTTGGTCTCCGTGTAATCTATTTGAACCTTCAGAAATTTACTTTGACATACCTCACACTTGTATTTTACTCTCTAGTAACCTCTTGGTCTTCCTCCTCTTTATAACTCTAATTAAAATTCCATTTCTTCAAAGAAATCTTTTCAAGTTAACTGGCTGACTCCCAGATATCTTAAAAATATTCATAAAATGTTTAGGCTTCTAAAGAAGTAATAGAAGCATAAATATTCTAAATATTATCAACATAGAAATATAAGCTGCAATTTTGTTATAAATAAATACATACGTATTGGTTAGGATATGAGATAGACTGTTGCCTTAGTGACTCCCCACTAAGAAGAGAGAGGAAATAGAAAATGGAGGGCATACTAATTTTCTTTTAGATTATGACTTAGAAATTTTACATATATTTCTTGTTTTCACATACTTTTGGCTTGAACATAGCCGTATGGTAATGACACTTACCTGCAATAGAGGCTAGAGAATGTAGTCTTTTTTTCTTAGTTTACTTGTGCTCAAGTACAACTTTTATTACTTGTGGAAGAGTAGAATAGATACCAGATGACAACTAGAGGTTCTTCCCACAGTCCACTCAAAGATTTCTTCCTATATTCACACATAATCCATACTATCTTTCTTCTCACCCACAGAACATATTCACCTCCTTCTCAAGGGATATAATTTTAGCTCAAAGTCCAGGATCATTAATCATCTTCATTGGCTTTGTATGTGGCCTTTCTTGGTCTGGCAATCTATTAATTAATAGACAGTAAGCTACTCTTCAACATAGAAACACAGGCATGCACCATACCACCACACACACAACCTCTATATAATGGTGGTGTGAGGACAATTTAAAAACCCATTCAGGAAAAGAAAGAATGGGAAACACTTGGTAGTCACTGATCCATAATAATTGTTATATTCTACTGACTGAAATTGTGAAAACTTTAAGCTCTGGCAGTGAAGTAACTTCCTTGGAGTGGAATAATAAGACTCTCCATATTGCAGTCTTCCATTTTTGCTCTCTTGTAGGAGCATTGTCATTTTCTCACTTGTCTTTCACCTCTGGGAGATTCTTTTTTTACCGTTATCATCTGTGGACACATCTGAAGTGACTATTGTCTTTTTTTGGGAATTATAGTGTTTAACGTCCTACTCAGTTGGTTACTTGGAGGTCGCTTTAGCAGTTGAATAATAGGCTTTTGCTACTAGATATTGGTTTCTTTGTGAATTCTTAATCCCTTCAGCAGTTATTAATATTTTGCATCTAGGGAGTTCCATGTGTAAGTTACCACAACCAAAGCTATTATTTATTCATAGTTTTTTTGCTGGAAAACTGCTGAACTGGTGTTTTATTTGCTTATCCCCATATTCTTCCTATCCTCGCTTCACCTTAATTTAGTGAAGGCAACTTTAACAATACGTTTTTGGGGAGAGAGATATTATTATTATTATTATTATTATTATTATTATTTGCCACAGACTAGTTCCTATGTCCGAATTTAAGAAGAATTGCCAGAAAAAGAGGATCCACAGTTTTATCTCTTGCTGAGGCTCCTTTTTAGAACTTGAGTCTTTTCAGTGTTAGCATGTTTTCCTTTCTTGTAATAGTATTTGCAAGCAGCAGAATGAAGTAGCTAATAGCAACAGTCTAGAGAATTGCTAAATTTTTAGTCCTTTTTTTTTTTTAGCCACATAGTCTGCCTTCCCTAGGTATCAGCAGTAGCAATTTTACCAAATATTTTGCTGTAGCATATTTAGGGTCACCAGCTTTATATTTTGAAACATCCCTTGTCCATTAATTGCCAAATCAATCACAGATATTTTTACTTTGCAGCATTGTCAACTTCTAGGCAGGAAATTTTGAGGTAGTTAGGACATAAACTAGGCTGCTGTAACAAGTGGCTAAAGCATGGTAGAAGTAAATTTTTCCTTGTAGGAACATGGTATAATGTAGGGAAATTGAGCTCTTTTTATCTCGTTCTGCTATTCATAGGATATAACTTAACCTGCTTGTACAAAGATAGTTTACAACTCATCCACCTTAGTTTGTTGGATGTGAGTGGTTGTGGTAAGGAGAGACTGTGAAGGGATCAAGGGATACCTCTTCTTTCTAAGTACTTTCCAGCAATTGCACATACCACTTTACTCACATCACTTTTGGCCAGAATTTTGTAATATATCAAACCACAGTTTTAAGGGAGCAGAACAAAGTAAATCTTTGGAAACAAAGAATTAAAATATTGTTTGCTTGGTTCTCTTCACTGTATATTCGTTTTCAATTTTATCATTATTGCTCTCTCTGTTTTACAGTGTTAAATGGCTGTTATTTTTCTAGCTTCTTGATGGGTACTTAGATAATTGATTTTCAGTCTTCTTTTCTAGTATATGCATTTAAGGCTATAATTTTTCCTGTAAGTATAACATTAGCTATATCTGCTAGTTGTGATATGTTGTATTTTTATCATTTCATTAAAACTACTTTTTCATTTCTGTTTTTATTTTTTACCCATAGGTTAGAAGGGTTTTGCTTAATATCCAAGTATTTGGGGGTTTTCTAGTTATCTTTTTATTATTGACTTAAACCTTTATTTCACTGTAATCTGTTAATATACTCTGATTTTAATCTTTTGAAATTTGTTGAGACTTGTTTTATGGCCCAGGACATAATTAATTTTGGTTTTATAAATGTTTAATGTCCATTGAAGAAAAGTTGTTGGGAGCAGTATTCAGATCAATTTTGTCCATTATGTCGTTCAGATCTTTTGTATTCTTAGAGACTTTGTGTGTGGAGGGGGGTGTCTGTTGTTTTATCAGCTACTGAAAGAGGTTTATTAAAATCTGTTTTGATGAATTTAACTGTTTTTATTTTTGGTTCTGTTAATATTTGCTTTATGTATTTTGAAGCTATGTCATTTGGGTATATACACATTTAGAATTATTAAATCTTCTTGGTAGATTTAAAATCCCTTTTATTATTAAGATATAACCTGTTTAGAAATAATTCTTCTCTTAAAGTCTACTTGGCTGCTATTAATATAGCTATTCCTATTTTTTTGTGGTATTTGCATGGCTTATCTCTTCCTATCCTTACACTTTCAACCTTTCAGTGTCCTTATCTTTAAGCTGCAATTACATCTTTTGTAAGCAGCATTTAGCATTATTTGTTTTATGTATTTGATACTTCTTTTTTTTTTTTTTTATTTCAGCATATTATAGCGGTACAGATGCTTAGGTTACGTATGTTGCCCTTG
>NW_012149052.1:1593698-1611038 GCF_000956105.1 Propithecus coquereli
ATAAGTAATTTTGAAAGTGGTATGTATAGATTTTTTATTAGTTTAATTTTTTTCCTCTAAGGTTTCACCAGTTATTATAAATACCATGATTACCATAACTTCAGCGCTTTATACAACTAAGGAAACCATCCCAAAAGAAACTGCTTCTTCTACAGAACATTTATGGGAAAAGAAGGACACAAAGAATCTAAAAATGTGGTTCCTTGAAGAATCAAATGAAACTGAAAACATGGCTCCTGCAACTGAATTGGTACCCAAAGGAGAGATGATAAAAATGAACATTGATTCTATTTTTATAGTTCTTGAGGCTGGAATTGGTCATAGAACAGTGCCTATGCTTTTGGCAAAGTCACGTTTTTCAGGGGAAGGCAAAAACTGGAGTTCCTTAATAAATCTCCACTGTCAGCTTGAGCTAGAAGTAAGCATATATAGTATTTTTCAAGTTTTGTAACAGATAATGATACGCATGGAATATTATGGGAATCTCACTTAGCTCTGTAAATTAAGTTTATTATAAATACAATGTTGGCTCGAAAACTTCTGAAAGAAAGCTTATAAATTTTGCCCTTGAGTAATAGCTTTTATGTGTAATTACTTTTACTTTTAAAGTGTATATTCACTAATTAAGTGTATTTCAATTGATGTTATCAAGTTAAAGGTAATATATTACTAGACACAGTTGCTCATTAGATTCCAAATTCTTTTTTTTAAGAGTTAAAATTGAATACCTTTTTTATTTAAAAGGAAAATAGTTTGAATTTCTGAATATATGCATAATATTTTCTAATAGTAATATAAAGAATTAGAAGGATATGCCTTATATTTTTATATACTGTAGAATCTTTATACTCTAGTAAGAGTCCATAGAGATCTTTCAAATTTTCATGAGAGCACTTTAAAACCAGTTTTTTTAGTTGAGATTATTTGGGAGATACTTGATTTGAATAAACATTTTGCTTCATAATTTATCTACATAGAATCATCTCCAGGGATATTTTGGTTAAAATTGAGTTCATGTCTATGTGAACTAATCTGATGTTCTACCTTATAACAGTGAGTATGAAAATATATAAGCTGTTACATTATTTGTGTTGATAGAGTTATGTACTAATAGAGCTAAAACTGTGTCTAGATTTCAAATTTTCAAATTTTGGTTAGAATTTTATATATTTTGCAGAGGATTTGATCTAGGATTTCCAAGAAGTTCAGGGGATTCAAATAAATAGACACTCATTGAATCATGTGGTACTTGCCTTCCAGGGCTTTCAGTGAGTGAAGGTAGACAGACATGTTTAAAAATGTCAATAATATGTATTAGAAAAACACAGTGTTTGATGTTTAGCCTAGCCTGGAAGTCAGGGAAAGATGCTTTAAAAGAGGGTTTTACCTGGACTGTATTGTGAAGCACAAATACGGATTATGAAGTCAGCCAGGTAAGGAAAATGCTTGAGGGAATGCTTATAGGAAGCTACTGAATGCCATGCAGTCTGGTTTTCACGTGGACAAAATGGCAGGGCCAAAAGACATGATGGATAACAGCATGGAAAATCCTTTTATAAAATACCAGAATACTTCATTTAAAGAATTGAAAATTCTTTCTATAGGTGCATTATTATAACGAAATGTTTGGTGTATGGGAGCCTTTGCTTGAACCCCTAGAAATTGATCAGACTGAGGATTTTAGACCATGGAATCTTGGAATCAAGGTATATATATGTGTGTGTGTGTGTGTGTGTGTGTGTGTGTGTGTGTGTGTGTGTGTGTGTTAAAGACTTTAATTTTTTAGGGCAGATTTAGATTCACAGAAAATTTAAGAAGGTACAGAGATTTCTCATATACTCCCTTCCCCCGCACATGCATAGCCTCCCCCATTATCAACATTCCTCCATCAAGGTATATTTGAGGTCTGAAAAAAAATTTCAAAAATTGAGGATATTTACATCTCAGTTACACACTAGATGCTTTAATTTTAATCACAACAAAGTTCAAGTTTTCTCATCATGAGCCTTGTCCACATGCTTCCCTGTTTGACCTCTGAATAATCCAAGCCCAGATTCTAATACAAATAATTATGTAACATAAATTATGTGCTAGACATTGTTCTAAATAACATATCTTGTTTTTAATCTTTACAACAAGGCTCTCAGAAAGATACAGTTTTTATCCCTGTTTTAACATGTGATCAGACTGAGACCAGAGAGGTTAGAGTTCTTGAAATAATGATAGCTACAAAATGGAAGAGGTAGGATGCAAATCCAGCTGCAGAGTCCCAAGTTTTAACTATTATGTTATAGTGCTTCTGTCATCTTCTTGTAGGTTGTTGTCTATCCCGAGTTTCCTTTGTCCTCTTACGGGTGAATAGATAGATAGATACATACATACATACATAGAAAGAATATATGTTAATATTTGTTTGAAATATATTGTGACTTTATGTACTCATAAGAATTGGGGCCTTTAGATGGATGAAATTGTGCTTCTGAAACAAGAGACTGCAGAAGTACAAGCATGTCTCCTGCCTAGTAATGATTCAGTCAACCGGCAGACAAACTTTTAGTAGCTTAAAGCCATTTAAAGTAACAACAAAGGTGGCTAGCTTAGCATGTCCAGCTTTTTTGTATGAAGGTCATTTAATTTAATTTTGTAGATATTTTGGATGAAGTATTTGAATAAAAGAATTTCTTTGGTGGTTTTAGGTCAGAATATACATGGTCAAGGGAATCTGTGAATCCTAAAAAGTGGCAAATGGCATTGATTATTCGTCCTAGGTTTACAGCACTGTTCTGCTACTATTGTCTGACTTTTTAAGTCCCTAGGTTTCTCTTCTTTATTTATTAGCATGACAAATAGACTAAATTACCCTTCTTTGTCTGAATTTCTATGTTGCTATGAAGTATGTGCTTTTAAATTACATTCAGATGCCACATACATATAGTAATTTTAAGGGTTTCTTTTACTTCTAAATTGTACCTACCATTTTACTGTCACTGCAGATGAAATATAGTTGTTTTGTTTTTGTTTTGTTTTGTGTTAAAAGACAAGGTCTTGCTCTGTTGCCCAGGCTGGAGCGCAGTGGTGCAATCATAGGTCACTGCAACCTCAAACTACTAGGCTCAAGTAATCCTCTTGCCTCAGCTTCCCGAGTAGCTAGGACTGTAGGCGCACACCACCATGCCTGGCTACTTTTTAAAAATTTTTTGTACAGACAGAGTCTCACTGTGTTGCCCAGGCTGGTCTCTGACTCCTGGCCTTAAGCAATCCTCCTGCCTTGGCTTCCCAGAGTGCTAAGATTACAGGCGTGACCCAGTATTCCTGGTCCATGGATGATTTTTTTCCTCTAATACCCTTCCCATCCACTGTGACTTTAGTTGGTGATGTCCAAGTAAGACAGTAGAACAGGTAATATTTATTGCTCTCTCTAGTGTTGTTATTGGGATTTGTCTAAAGTTTGTTTTTACTTTGTAGGATGAGTTATTTTGTGTTCCTAGGAGAACATTTTTCCTATGTTTTTATAATTTATCATTTTAGGTGAAAAAGAAAGCAAAAAAGGCCATTGTTGAGTCAGACACTGAAGAAGAAAACTACAAAGTGCCAGAATATAAAACTCTCATCAGTTTCTATTCAAAAGACCAATTAAACATTACATTATCCAAATGTGGTCTTGTAATGTTAAATAATTTAGCCAAGGTAAGAAGAGAAATTTGAAACTGAATGTTGAGATACTAGTCTTAGTTGATCTGTGTATTGCATAAGAAGTTTGTTACTTACTTATGTGTCATGTGTCCATTAGTGTTCTGCTTGTCATTTAGTTTTCCACATTTCGTTTTATTTAAGATAATTTTTCCTTATTAGGCATTTACAGAAGCTGCCACTGGATCTTCACCTGTCTTCATAAGGGATCTAGCACCGTTTATGATTTTAAATTCTCTTGGACTTACTATTTCTATTTCACCAAGTGATTCTTTTAGTGTACTCAGCGTTCCTATGGCAAAATCATATGTATTGAAAAATGATGAGAGTTTAAGTATGGATTATGTACGAACTAAAGACAATGATCACTTCAGTGCAATGACTAGCCTAAGCAGCAAACTCTTCTTCATTCTTCTCAGTAAGTGATTTATTAGCTTCCCAGGGCTTTAATTTGTTTTAAATTACATTTTAAATGCCATTTTACTCATTAGTAGTATCTTACAGGGTTTGTTAAAACTCCTTCCTAATAGGTTGGGAACTATTTTTTCCTTTTGCAGTGTTTTGGTTGCCATTGTCACTAAATCTTTGTATTCCAAATTTTTTCTTTATCCAGTCATTATTTAGAACATGGTAATGTACTGCTTTGTTGTGGGGAAGAAAAATAGATCTCCTCCTCACTAAGCTTTTACAGGCCATAGATATTTAGGTGTTGGTGATAGTTGTTTTAACTATATTTGGTATGACTTGATATTATTCCATCAGTTTTGCAGCTGAATAATGAATTCAAATTAAATTCAAATTCATGAAAATAGCATATCTTTAATGGTTTTGGGATTTGTAAATTTTTTTTATGTTCTGCCTATTGAGGTGGAAGTTTTTTCCTTTGTCTTTTCTGCTTCCAGAAGTTTTTAATTTTTATAGGAGATGAAATATATTAATATGAATTTTTAAATTATCATAATATCTAGTCATTGTGAAATTAAATAGTCCCAAAGCCACATCCACACCACTTTTTGTTATTCTGGCATTTAAATAGTTATTGAGGAGGGCATCATTTGAAAGGCTATTTAGACATGGGGAGGGGGACAGGATACTAAAACATAGCTAGTACTCTCTTCTAGTTAGGAAATAACTTACAACAGGTGTTCCAGGTGTTGTCATAGCATTGTCAATGAATTGTTCTCATCAATATTACCTCTATTTGTTTTTAAACTAACATTTTAATGGATGGGAGTTGTAAATGAAATTTATGCAAATAAGTAATCTCATCCCCAGTACAACATGTGCATTAGATAAATAGATAAAAAATTTTGTTAAATCACATTCAAGATATAACTGAAAAGTGACACAAGCTATTGAAAAAATTAAAAACTGAAAAATTGTACCTACCTTGGTATTTGCCTTTGTCTCCCTGAAGGTATTAAGCTCTGGTTATTATGACAACAAGCCAGAGATCAGTGTTTTTATGTTTTATAATTCCTCTCTTTACTCAGGTATTTTTGAAAGATTTGCTATTATTGTGCTTAGGTTCAACTCCTGAATGAGATTTTTTTTTCCAAAGAAAAGAAAATTTGGGAAAGATGCTTTGAAAGTTTTTGTGAATACTGTGGAAATACATGGTGACTTCTTGAAATATCGTTTTGTATGGATTATATCCAAAGACTTCAGTGACTATTATTTATAAGTTTAAGGCAATCATCTGATATTTCTGGTATTTAACGTATACTTCAAATTAATATGTAATGAATTATAATAAAAACTTTCAAACGTATTTATTTAATTTAGCACCTGTTAATCACTCTACTGCTGATAAGATTCCTTTAACAAAAGTGGGACGACGTCTGTACACTGTAAGGCACAGAGAATCTGGAGTTGAAAGATCTATTGTTTGTCAAATTGATACAGTGGAAGGAAGTAAGAAGGTAACAATTCGCTCCCCAGTACAGGTACGAAATGATCAATTGGGGGGGAAATTCTGTGTGCTATTAAAAAAATAAACTAAAGCAAATGATTATCAGAAGAATATAAACTGGAATAGAAATACAGTTAATATCAAAAAGAAGACTCATCACCAGCAATTGCCCTACTCTAATATAACCAGTGGTAAGATGTTGTTCAATATACATTATAATTTTTATAAGACTATTTTGTAAAATCTTTTTTGGAGTATTATTTTATTAATAAAATACTCATCAGCATTTTGTTTTAGGTCTTTATATTACATAGACATCTTTTTCTTTGATTAGAGAATTTTTAATATAATTAGGAAATAGAAAAAATTTTACAGCTTTATTGAGGTACATACAATAAACTGCATATATTTAAAGTTGATAACTTTTGACACAAAAATACACTTATGAAATCATCATTGCAGTCAAGGTAATGAACATATTTATTACTCAAAAAATTGTTTTAATCTCCCCACTTTCCCATTCCCAAGCATTCACTGATCTTTTCTCAGTGTGTATTAGTTATACAGTGTAGCACTTTATATAAATGGAATGGAGTACAGATGGAGTTTGGCTGCTTTCACTCAGCAAAATTTTGTATGTATGTATCAACTTATGTGTATCAATGTTGTTACATGCGGTTACATGTTGTTGTTGAGTATTAGGCTATTAAGTATGAAGTGTCTGATTTTCGCAGGTACTAAGATGGACAGTTACTATCTCTGACATTTCACTTTGACACTTCTTATTTTATGTTTATTGTGAAGATACACCCTCATTCTTTCAAACACGCATTTGGCTGGTGATTACCTTTCAATTGTTTTTTTAGGGCAATTTCTGGGAAACCATGGATAAGTAAAACATTTGTATTATTTTTTAATATGAATTCCATTGTGGAACCAGTGCAGCACAGACAGCTTGAAATATCAACAAAGTGTTTGGGAAGGATGTGGCTAATGAACACACAATATATCGATGGTTTGAGAAGTTCCATTCTGGTGATTTTAATCTTGAAATGAGCCACATGGGTGACTTGAGACCAAGGTGGATAATGATGAACTGAAAGCTACAGTGGAAGTGCGAATCCATCTCAACCCACATGTGAATTAGCAGCAAGGTTTGATGTTTACTATTCCAACAATATTGGTCCATTTGAAACAAATGGGCAAGGTAAAGAAGCTGGATAGATGAGTACTACATGAATTAAACGAACATCAGAAGAGAAATCATCTTAAAGCTTGCCTTTCTCCACTGTCATGACATAAAGGTGAACCATTTCTACACTGTATTGCTATGCGTGATGAAAATGGATTCCTTTTGACAATCGCAAGCGTTTGGCACAATGGTTGGGCAAAGATGAAGTGCTGAAACATAGTCCAAAACCAAATATTCATCAGAAAAAGCTAATGGTGTCTCTTTGGTGCTGGCGCTGGTATTATCCACTACAGCTTCATGAAACCAGGTCAATTGATTACAGTGGATGTCTACTGCAACCAATTAGATAAAATAATGAAGATGCTTGGGATTAGGCAGCTGAGATTGGTCAATAGAGACAAGACAATCCTCTTGTAAAACAACATGTTGCACAAACAACGCTGTTCAAACTACAGAGGCTAGACCTGGAAACTCTCTGTCATCCACCGTATTCACCAGACCTTGCACCAACTGATTACCACTTCTTCCAGGCTTTGGACCACTTCTTGGAAGGAAAAATATTCAATTCTCAACAAGCTATGGAAAATGTCTTTTGCGATTTCGTTGCCAGCAGTTCTCCAGGCATCTTTCTTCACTGCTGGCATAAAGAAGCTACTGTTAAGACAGCAAAACTATGTTGATAGTTTAGGCACATACTTTGATTAATTATACTGCTTCTTGTTTGAGATATAGGAAACTACACTTTTGATTCAAAATCAGACATTTCACATTTAATGACCTAATACATGGATATACCACATATCCATTTTGAGTCAATCTTTGTATATGGCGTGAGGTAAAGATTGAGATTCATTTACTTTTCTATATAGATTTTTTCCAAAGGATTCTAGGTCCTTTTCATTTCCATTTAAATTTGAGAATCAGGTTATCAATTTTTATCAAACATTTGGATAAAATTGGCTTGGGTTTTTCTTGGTTTTTTTTTTTAGTTTTTTTGTTTGTTTGTTTGTTTTCTGTCACCCATGCTGGGGTTCTGTGGTGTGATCACAGCTCACTGCAGCCCTGAACTCCTGTCCTCAAGCAATCTTTTCACCTCAGCCTCCCAAGTAGCTTGGATTATAGGCATGCTCCATTATGCTCAGCTAATTTTTTTGTTTGTTTTTTGTAGAGATGGGGTCTCACTATGTTACCCAGGCTGGTCTGGAACTCCTGGCCTCAAGCGATCCTCCCACCTCAGCCTCCCAAAGTGCTGGGATTATAGGCATGAGCTACCAAGCCCTCCCTAAAATTGGCTTGTTTTTTAAATTTTGATTATGCATTGCTAGTATTTAAAAATACAGTTTACTTTTATATTAAGCTGTATTTTGTAAATTGCTAGACTCACATATTCTAGTAGAATGTTGTAGGTTTAGAGAGTTATGATATCTGCAAATAAAGACATTTTTACTTCTTCCTTTACAGTCTAGATGTGTTTTATTTTATATTATTTTTCTTACCTGTTATGCTGGTTAGAACTAAATACAATTTGAATAAAAGTGGTAAGAGCACATGTTTTTTTTGCCTTGTTCACTCATCCACCATTAACACATTAACTGCCTTGTGAGCTATATTTAACTCACAGTAGTTTTGAGCCTGGGGCCTCGTGGAGCATTTGTAACTCACAGGTCTCTTTAACTTGGGAGCCATGTGAACTATTTTTCAAGTTGCATGTAACTCATGCACAAAAAACAATAAAAAGTAACAAAATTTTCATTGAATTAGAAAGGATCGTTCTGTTTTCGAGGTTTTTATTCTATTTTTATAATAAAACACCGTGGCTCCAAGGGAAATTTTTTGTGTGTGTGTGGCAGTCAATGTGTTAAGCATGATTTGAGTTATAGTTTTTTTATAGATGCCTTTTCTCAGGTTGAAAACAATTCATTTGATTCCTAGTGCGCTAATAGTTTTTAAATCAGGAATGGATGTTAGATCTTGTCAAATGCTTTTCCCGTATTTATTAAGATGTTATATTTTTGAAATTTCTTAGTATGATGAATGACATTGATTTTTAAGTATTAAATCAACTCCATTCTTAAGATAAATCTCACTTGATTATGAAGTATTAACCTTTTAGTATATTGTTGGATTTGAATTGTTAATATTACGTTTAGATTTTTGCATTTATATTCATGGGGAATATTGGTTTAGAGTTTTAATGTCTTATAGGAAGATTTTTAAGTAAAGGTTCAATTTATTAAATAGATGCAGCATAGCTATTCAGGTTATCTATTTTGAGTAAGCTCTTCTAGTAATTCTGTGTCTTTCATGAACTTTGTCCATTTCAGCTAAGTTTATGCATTTATTGACCTTAAGTTTTTATAATATTCCCTTATTTTAACATATGATAAATTTGCAGTGATGTCCCCGTTTTCATACCTGATATTGCTAAGTTGTGTCTTCTCCAGTTCTTTCTGATCACTTTGGCTACGGTTTTATCAATTTTATTGATCCTAAAGAATCAACTTTGGTTTTATTGATTTTTCTTTATTTTTTTGTTTTATTAGTTTTCCCTTTAATCATTATTATTTGCTTTCCTCTGGTTACTTCAGGTTTAACTTTTTTTCTGCTTTCTTAAGGTGGTAGCTGAGGTCATTGGTTTAAGACCTATCTCTTCTAATGTAGGTGTTTAGTGTTATATATTTCCCCTAAAGACTGTTCTGATAGCATCGCACATATTCTGATATATTGTTTTTTCATATTCATTCAGTTCATAATACTTTATAATTTCTCTTGATTTTTTTTCTTTGATCTGTTGGTTATTTAGAATTGTGTTATTGAGAATGTTTACAAATATTTGGGGACTCTATACAGAGATGTGTTATTGATTTATTTCTAATTCTGAGGTTAGAAAAAATATATTGTGTGACTTGCAAATTTAGGAATTTATGGAGAATTACTTTATGACTCAGAATATGGTCTATTGTGGTAAATTTTGAAAAGAATGTATATTCTGTTGTTGGCCTGAATATTCTGTAAATATCAAATATGTCCAGTTCTCTTACAGTCTTTTTCAAATCTTCTGTATAGTTATTTATTTTCTGCTCACTTGTTCTCTCATTGACAGAGGAGTGTTGTCCAACTATAAAAGTGTATTTATCTGTTTTCTCATTTGAGTTCTAAGAGTTTCTGTTTCATGTATTTTGATATTAGACGCAAAAGTATTTAGGAGGCCGGGCGCGGTGGCTCACGCCTGTAATCCTAGCACTCTGGGAGGCCAAGGCGGGCGGATTATTTGAGCTCAGGAGTTCGAGACCAGCCTGAGCAAGAGCGAGACCCCGTCTCTACTAAAAATAGAAAGAAATTAATCGGACAACTAAAAATATATAGAAAAAATTAGCCGGGCATGGTGGTCCATGCCTGTAATCCCAGCTACTCGGGAGGCTGAGGCAGAAGGATTGCTTGAGCCCAGGAGTTTGAGGTTGCTGTGAGCTAGGCTGACGCCACAGCACTCTAGCCCGGGCAACAGAGTGAAACTCTGTCTCAAAAAAAAAAAAAAAAAAAAGTATTTAGGAATATTACATCCTTTTGACAATATTGAACCCTTTGTCATTATGAAATAACCTTCTTTATCTTTGGTAACAGGCCTTGCCCTAAAATCTACTTTGTCTGATATTAATATTGCTACTCTAGCTTTATTTTAGTGTTACTGTGGTATATCTTTTTCCACTGTTTAATTTTTTAAGTCATTCAGGTATTTATATTAAAAGTGGATTTTCTGTATGTACCATATAGTTGGTCTTGGTTTTTTACCTAATCTGAAAATCCATGCCTTTTTACTGGGGTAATTAAACCATTTATATTTAATTTGATTATTGATATGGTTGAGATTAAATTTACTATCTTAGTTTTTTTCTTTTTTTCTATTTGTCTCATTTGTTCTTTGCTTTCATTTTTCTGGGTTTTTCCCTCTTTTCTTTCTTTTTTTTTTGTGATTAAGTGAGCATTATTATGATTTCATTTTAATTCCTTGGGTTATTTGCTACATCTCTTTATACCTCTTTGTGTTGTTTTGTTTTTCAGTTGTTGCTTTGGGGCTTCATCATGTACATTGTTTAACTTTATTAGTCAACCTTCAAGTAGTAGTATGCCACTTCACATGGAATTAAAACTTTAGAGCAGTCTTCCATTTTTCTCTCTCACAACTTGTATAGTTGTATTGATACATTTCTGTGTCTATACATGTTAGCTGTCCAACAATACATGTTATATTTGTCTTTAGTGAATTATCTTTTAAATAATTTTTAAAGTAATAAAAACTAATATTTTCCATCACTTTTTCTACTTTTCATAGTACAGTCTCATAGTGCAGATCTACTAGTGATGAATTCTTTTGGTTTTTATTTTACATTTATGTTTTAAGAGATATTTTCACTGGATATAGAGATCTAGGTTGGTAGAATTTTTTCCTCCATACTTTAAAAATGTTATTCTGTTGTCTTTTGGAGTACATTGTTTCTGATCAGAAGTCTCCTTTTTTTCCTGTATTTGTTCTTCTACAAAATCTGTCTGCTTTTTTTTAGTTGCTTCTGAGATTTTCTTCTTTGTAATTGGTTTTAAGCAATTTGGTTATGATAAATCTTAGTGTAATTCATGTTTCTTGTACTTGGGGGTTATTGAGCTTCTTGAAATTGTGGATTTATAGTTTTCATCAATTTTGGAAAATTTTTGCCAGTCTTTAAATATTTTTTTCTGTCTTCCTCCTCTCTTCTCTCCTTCAGGTACCAGTTAGATGTATATTAGGGTCTTTGGACTTGTCCCACAGTTCAATAATTCCATGTTCAGTTTTTCATTCGGCCCTTTATCCCTATGTGTTTCTTTTTTGATAGTTTCTATTGTTATGTCTTCAGTTTCACTTTTCTTTTTTAGTGGAAAAGCTACTGTTAATCCCATCTGATGTATTTTATTCTAGATGTTCAGTATGGATTTTTGTTTTTATATTTTCCACTGTCTGTTTTTAACATCCTTAATCTTTCCGCTGACTTTTTGAATACATCGAATATAGTTATAATAAATGTTTTATTGTCCTTGTGTACTAATTGTTTTTTTTTTATCATTATCCCCCAAAACCTTGTGTACTTGTCTACTCATTCTATCATTTGTGTCATTTTTTAGTGTGCCTGGTAATTTTTTATTATATGCCCAAAATTTTACCTTATTGGGTATTATTTCCTATATATGACCTTTACTTTAGGGTATTTTTGCCTCACTGGTGAGGCACTAGGTACTTAATATCCTCTATCTCTAAAAGGTTTTAACACTTTGGCTGGTGGGAAAAGGAACCACTATATGTGTTAGCATCAGGTTGTTCTGCCTCCTCCTTTTAGGTGGATCTTTACTGAACCTTAGATAGTATACACATGTGCTGATCAGTACTCAACTGAAGTTTTGGGGGCAAAGGACACTGTCTTAATTCTCAGGAATTCCCTGTCTGTACTACTTTGCCTCTCCATGCAGGGTTCTCCTCTCTAGTACAATGTGCTATGAATTTTAGCCACATTGATCTCCCCAAATTTTCAGATCTGTCTCTTTGACTTGTTGGCTTCCCTCTCCTCACATAGCAGACTGGAAACTTTCCAAGCAGCAAACTGGATGATCATAAGACTTATCTTGTTTTTTTGTTCTTTGGATTTTTTTCCTGTGCTGCCTATTGCCCAGTGCCTAAAATCTGTTGTTTAATGTGTTTGCTGTTTGTTTTCCTACTTTTTAGTTGATGAGGGTAGGCAGGTATGGCTGGTCCCTGTTACTCCAGCATGGCTGAAACAGAAATTCTTTCTATTTGTGATTTATAATTAACTATTTTAAAGGGTAACTATCAGCTGCATTTATTACTCTTTATTATTTTGTTGTTTGATTAAATAAACATTAATTTTTAATTTCTTACAGGTACTATTTATAGAAATGAAAATATTTCTATTGCTTCAAATATGTAGAGCAAACACTTTTTCTAGAATTAAGACTGTAGTACAGTTTAGATTATTCATTTATCGAATTCTTAGTTCTAGCATGTTTTATTAAATTGGTATAATTTTTTTTAAAATAGGTTTTGGTAAGATACAGAAAGATTATAGTAAGAAAATAATTGTACTGAATAATTTTACTGAATAATTTTTTATTATCCATCCCAAAGATAAATTTAAATGGAGGTTTTTCTGATAATATATATTAAACAGAATATTACCTTTTTGCCTCATTGGATGAGATACTTTTCATACTTTCTCTCATCTAATCTTTAAAGAAATTATGGGAATAGTATTGATTCTGTCTTATGTGTGAGGAAATTAAAGACCTAAGAAGTTAAATAACTTGACCAAGATATGTTTTTACTTAGTATTTCTAGGAAAGCATAACTGACTCAAATGTGATGTTTTTTTGAGCAGTGGCCTTACGGAGACTTTGATTTATTTAAAACAAGTCTGTTGTTGGCTATAATTTACCTACTACCCCTCATGACAGACAAACCCATCGAGATCTCCAAGATATTATTCATAGTTTTTAGTATCTTTAAAAGTTAGAGATAAGCTTAGTGTCTATGAGAGATTAGTTAAGTTACTCTATAGAGCTATTGCAAATTGGAAAGAACTCTTAATAACATAGATAAGAGTCAAAACATTCACTTCAGAAGGTCACAAAACAGCATATAAAGAACTTGTATTCTTGTTTTACAAAATACAATGTTTTTGTATGTTTACAGATAAGTAAAAGATTTTAGGGATAATCACCAAAGTCATTCATGACGTTGAAATCAACTTCTTCCAAACTCCTGTTAGTATTGATTTTGTTTTCACAACCCTTCCACCCACCAATATTTTAATCTCCTCCCATGAATCACAAATGTTCTTAATGGCATCTAGAATGGCAAATTTTTTCCAGACAGTTTTCAGCTTACTTTGCCCGTATCCATCAGAGGAACCACACTATCTATGGCAGCTTTAGCCTTAGAAAATGTATTTCTTTAATAAGACTTGAAAGTCAAGATTATTCCTTGATCCACAGGCTTCAAAGTGGATGTTGTGTTAGCAGGTATGAAAACATTAATCTCCTCATACATCTCTGTCAGAGCTCTTGGGTGACCGGGTGCATTGTCAATGAGCAGTAATATTTGAAAGGGATCTTTTTTTGTGAGCAGTGCCTCAACAGTAGGCTTAAGATATTCAGTAAACCATTCTGTAAACAGATGTTCTGTCATCCAGGTTTTGATGTTCTATTTATAGAGCACAGGTAGAGTAGATTTAGCATACTTCTTCTTAAGGGCCTTAGGATTTTTGAAATGGAGTATTGGCTTCAACTTCAAGTTACCAGTTGCATTAGCCTCTAACAGAAGAGTCAGCTTGTCTTTAGAAGCTTTGAAGCTTTCTGTAGCTTTGAAAGTCCTAGATACTATCTTCTTCCAATAGAGGGCTGTTTTGTCTACATCAAAAATCTGTTTTTTAATGTAGCCACCCCATCAATGATCTTAGCTAGATCTTCTGGATAACTTGCTGCAGCTTCTGCATCAGCACTTGCTGCTTCACTTGCCCTTTTATATTATGGAGATGGCTTCTTTCTTTAAACCTCATGAACCAGCCACTGCTAGTTTCCAGCTTTTCTTCTGTAGCTTCCTCATTTCTGTCAGCCTTCACAGAATTGAAGAGAGTTAGGGTCTTGCTCTCTATTAGGTTTCGGCTTTAGGGAATTTTGTGGCTGTTTGGATCTCTCCAGAGGACTAAAACTTTCTCTTATCAACCATAAGACTGTTTTGTTTTCTTGTCATCTGTGTGTTCATTGGAGTAACACTTTTAATTTCCATGAAGAACTTTTTCTTTGTATTCACAACTTGGTTAATTGATGTAAGTGGCCTGCCTACCTTTCAGCCTGTCTCAGCTTTTGATGTGCCTTACTTACTAAGCTTAGTCTTTTCTAGCTTTTGATTTAAAGTGCAACTCTTCCTTTTACTTGAACACTTACAGGCCATTGTAGGGTTATTAATTGTCCTAAGTTCAATATTCTTGTATCTCAGGGAATAGGGAAGCCCAAGGAGAGGGAGAGAGTTGAGAGAGCTTCGATTGGTGGAGCAGTGAGAACATACACATTTATTTGATTAATTTCATTATCATATATGGGTAAGATCACAGATTACCGTAACAGATATTATGATAATGGAAAAGTTTTAAATATTGAGAGAATAACCAAAATGCGACACAGAGACATGGAGTTAGCACATGCTGTTGGAAAAATGATGCCAATAAACTTACTTGGTGCAGGGTTGCCACAGACTTTCAGTTTATTAAAAAATGCAAAATACCTGCAAAGCACAGTAAAGCAAAGCATGATAAAATGAGGTATGCATGTATATCAATTCATCACTTTTGATAGTCAAGAAAAATGGTATTATTAAAAATAAAATTTGCCCAAGGTCACACAGCTAGTAAATAGCAGTGCCAGAATTTATCTCACATTTGTTTAGCTTTAAAATCCATGTTCATTCTCCTGTTATATTCCTATGGTCATAAACTTTAGGAATTGTCCCAACAGCATAGAGTTGCTTTTATATAGATAGTTGCTCTCCTTTTCTGTGCCCTCTTTGTCTTTACAGGCTTATTCCTATTTTTTTTTTTTTCCCAGACCTTTAGTCTTATCTCCAAATTTCAAATCACTAGTTTATTCCCTGCTTCCAACCAACTTTTTCTACACTAAATTTGACAGGGAAAACAAAGGAAGCAGAATCAAACTGTGGTAACTAACCTCACAGTCCAGTCTCTATTAAAAAGCATGTATGCCCTAATAGGCTCCATTTATTAATATATTAGAAATAAGTTGAATGTGATAGTTATTTGAAATGATATTTATAATCAGAAAAATGTGATTATAAAACTTATAAATAATATCTGTTGAATGTTCTGAACATTAGTTATGGTTCGATATGTATTTCTTTATTAAGAAACATTATTCAGTTCTATTTTTTGAGAAGTTTATTATAACATGGACTTTATCCATACCACAGAATTTAACAAATGTTAACCTTTTAACATTTTCACCTCAAATTAAAAGAAAATAAGATATATATGAAATCAAAGTTAGCGATTTTGCTTCCCTCCTAGTCCACATTCCCTCCTTCCTTCTTCCTAGAGGTAATATGATCAATTTGGTGACATGGTATATGTATTTCTAGTCCCATGTTTTTAAAACTGTTACATATGTCCATAACATATATACTTGTTTTATTTTTGGTGTCTTATGTAACTATTATACTGCTCACCTTATTTTGCTATTTTCTGATTTCATATGTTATTTTTGACATATAATCATATGTTGATACGTAACAGATCTTTATTTTAATGTCTGCTACATGAATATATCAATTTGAAGAAAATCTTAATTATTTCTCTGTTCTTGAGGTTGTTTTCATTTTCCTTTTTTCATAATAAAATCAATGCTGTAGTGAACATGAATGTCTTCAATGTAGTGAACGTGAATGCACATGTGTAAATATTTCTCTCAATATGTAATTAAGAGCAAAATCACTAAGAGGCATTTTCATTTTTATTAAGTTTTTGTCTAATTATCCTCCACAGTTATTTTATCAATTTGCATTCTACCAGCAGTATATGAGAATTCCTGTTCAAAACATTTTCAACTGTTGATATTAGAAGACTTGATTTTTTTGTAGTTTGTTGGTATGAAAAGATATCCTATGATTTTAATTTATATTTTTTTGACTACTAGAAACGTTGAATATCTTTTCTTCTATTTATTGGTCATTCAGTTTTTCTATTCTGTGGGAAAAAATATCACCGGTTTATATTCTATTAGTATTCCTGTTTTCCTCTTAACTGCAGCTTTCTTAATGATTTTCAGGATTGTTACGTGTGTATTGGTTATAAACTGGTTGTTAAATATGTTACAGACATTTCCCAGCCTGTGGCTTATTTTTCACTTTTTTCATTTAAATATTTAAAATTTTGATATATGTTTTCCTGAGTTTTTTTTCTATTTTTTTCTAAACAAAAACATTTCTCTAAACAAATTAGTCTCTATCCCAAAGCCAAGAAGATATTATTTTATTCCCCTCTAGAATATTTAAGGTTTTGTTTTTGATATTTCTTTTCTATAAAACTGTGGAAACTTTCCTTATATTTTTTAGGGTAAATAATTATGTATTTGTTTCTTTTGTAATTTATATAAGCAAGATGAATATTGCCTGATAGCTCCTTTGTTAGGCTATTTAAATGGACATATTTTTGAAATGTCTATAGTCTTAGATTAATGATATTAAATATTATTTGTTTCTCTTTCCCAGATTAGAAATCATTTTTCAGTCCCACTCTCTGTTTATGAAGGGAATACCTTGTTGGGAACTGCTTCACCTGAAAATGAATTCAACATACCATTACCATCTTACCGGTGATTTTTTCTTTATTTTTTTATTTGCTATAAGATCTCCTATAAAATTTTTAGTTTCTTAATCTGTATGGATAACTTTGATCAAATCCACCCTACTAATATCTCATCTAACTTATTTAAGTTTTGG
>NW_012149052.1:1614133-1616045 GCF_000956105.1 Propithecus coquereli
TCAATAAAACTGGTCGAATGTTACAATACAAAGCCCAATGATTTTGTCACCATTTTCTTAAAACCACTTCTCTGCATCTGTGTCTCACATTTTAATAAAGTTAAGTATCTGTTGAATAGCTTTCATTTGATTAACTATGGAAAGCTAGTGATTATTTTTTCAGTAGAAATATTTTTGAGTTCATGAATTCAGTTGTGACATGTATTTCCTTTTAGGGCCACATATCCAGGAAAGCCAGCTTCTTTGAGTTAACTGTACAAGTCACAGATGATTATATGTGGTTTGCTTTGCGTATATGACTGATATGATTATGTATTTTTTACAAGAAATGAGTTATCTTGTAAATATACTTTTAAGAAAGTAAATTTGTAAGAAAAATATTTTCCTCTTAAAAGCCAAGTAACTTGATTAGCTTCCAGAAACTTAAGATGATAACTATTTATCTATCTTACCTATATCTAAAAAAGTATATGAAAATATAAAACTTTATTACAGTATCATAAAAGGGGGTAATTTTATTCTGAAGCATATAATTTTTATATATATAAATTCATCTAATTTAATGTCTTCTTTTAAAGCATTTTAAAGTATGTTATTTAATCTTTTATGCAGATCATTCCTTTTTCTGAAGCCAGAAGACAGGGACTATCAAATGAGTGAAGGAATTGACTTTGAAGAAATTATAAAAAATGACGGAGCTCTTCTAAAGAAGAAATGTCGATCTGTAAACCCTTCTAAGAAATCATTTCTCATTAATATTGTCCCAGAAAAAGATAATTTAACATCTCTGTCAGTGTATTCAGAAGATGGTTGGGACTTACCATACATAATACATTTATGGCCACCTATCCTACTCAGAAATCTTCTTCCTTACAAAATTGCTTATTATACAGAGGTATTGTGGGATTTTTTTAGTGCCTTCCTGTCTTTGATTTTATAGTTTTATTTTAATAGTTATTTGTTATAGTTGCCGAAAACTATAGGGAAAAAAAGGGATCAATGATTGACTCCTGGGTGAGATACATGAAGTACAGGTAAAATACAGTTATGTGGTAGAGGTGCAGGGCAATCTAAGTGTAAAGAATCGCATGAAATAAGATAAGCAACTATGA
Organism: Propithecus coquereli; assembly: GCF_000956105.1. Taxonomy (NCBI): domain Eukaryota; kingdom Metazoa; phylum Chordata; class Mammalia; order Primates; family Indriidae; genus Propithecus; species Propithecus coquereli. The sequence goes on from NW_012149052.1 coordinate 1,615,246, forward strand.
AAGCATAGGATTTTTGTATAGTGATACCAAGAGTAGTTGAGATTTTATTGGAATGTAGAGAATGTGTTGGAAGATAAAATCTGGAAGATAATTTAAGTTTTCAGTTAGATTGCTGCGCCCTCATTTTCTTGTTCCATTTTTATAAATTTTATCTCCATCTGTTAATATCTGTTGTTTTCTTCTTGTCTCAGAACATTTGACTTTCTTCTAAGATCATGCATTCTACCATCTCTTCTCATTTAGAACCTCCTACTATTGGTTCTTTCTTTTCTGTGTCTTCATTCATTACTTGAACTTTCCTTTAAACCTTTTATATTTCTTAACTCAAGCCTTCTCTTCAGAACACAGCTTTTTGGGAAAATTGTCACCACTGTAAAACAGCCTGCAGTCTGTCTAGAAAGAGCTGATCACACTCTCATGCCCTCAGCCTACTGCATACATGTGGTTTTTGGTTACCTTTCACAATACAGTAGTTATCTCTTAACATTACATTTCCCATCTGGTTGTGATCTCCTTGAAAGTAAAAAATTTCTTACTTGTGTATTTTCAGGTTTGCCTTCTCATTGGTACATAATGAATCCAATAAATGTTTTGGTAACTGGATGAGTATATTGGCATTAATTTAATTTGAAGAAAATTAAGTTTTTAATCTTTGAGTGTTAGAAGTAAGAATGGAAAGGAGAATGAAAATTATAGAAAGAATGTAGAAGTAGAATAGGCAAAATCTGGTAACTGATTTGACAAATAATTATTTGTGTGGGCCAGGGAAGAAGGAAGACTCTAATCTTATTTATTTATTT
>NW_012149052.1:1617885-1619952 GCF_000956105.1 Propithecus coquereli
TAGGAATCTCTCCATCTTAAGATTTTATGTAAATATTCCATTTTCCATGCTGATCAAATGAAAGAAGGTAGTTCTTCATTGTCATCTATTAATTGTAGATTTATTTTACTTTGGGAATTACTATATGTTTATACTTTTCTGATGCATCTTTTTTGGGATGAAAAAGTTAAGATATTTATAGTTTTAAAATATCTGTTTTTCCATATGACAGATTTTCATAGTAGTTAAGGATTTGCACTTTGCTGTCAGATATATTTGAGATTGTGTCCCAGCTTTGTCACTTGCTAGCTAGGTATATGTTTTTAAACAGGCATTATTGCTTTTCTGAATCTTTTATCCTAATTTAAAAAATAGGAATCGTAATAAAACTTGCATAGTTGAGATACAGGGAAAAATCAAATTAGATGATTTATCACAGTGCCTGACAGACACGTGGTTGCCATTTATTTACCGTTTTAGCACCGCAACCACCATTGTTATTCTGTGGAATATTATTTAATATGTAAAGAATCAAGAACTCATTAATTTTACTTAATTTAAAATCTTGAGATGAAAAGATTCCTATAATAATAATAGGAGGAGCAAGGATAGAGATGCTTAGAAAAACTGGTGAGATACTCACATGCATTATTTACATTTCCATTTTCATAGAACTTTTAATCTGATGCATTTAACGATCAGAGTCTGTCTGCTAGTTTCCAAAGGATATAGTCAGTTTTTAGAAAGACAATTTAGCTATGGTATAGGAAATAGACTAAAGGAGACAGGAGTGTCTAGGAGACTCTTACAATGAGAAGTCATGATGACATGAACTAAGATAATAGAAGTGTGGGCAGAGAGAAATGAATAGTTTTGAGAGTTACATAAGATGTAATATAAACAGTGATTGGAAATGAATGAACAGAGACTTAAAAATCAAGAATGCAAAGTAGTAGCAATGGCTTATTTTGTAGTTTTCTCCTATAATTTTCATTATTTTGTAGTTTTCAAAACTAAAATCATTAGTGGATATGATTTTTTTTTGTTTTAGTAATTATGGTGTTTTAAAATTTCCAGTGGAATTACACATTATATTGTTTAATAGAATCCTCATAATTGTCCTTTGAAGTAAGTCATTTAGAGCATTTTACAAATAAAATAACTCAAATCCCAGATTAAATATTTTACAGAGGTTTCCACAGTTGACAGAATTAGAACTTGAATATAAGACTTATAACATTTTCTGGCAGGTATTTCAAACCATTGTGTATATAGCATTTGGACTAATTAAATAAAATTTGGGGGGCATATTATTCTGAAACATTTTAAAATTTATTGTATTTTTTGTTACAGGGAATTGACAATTCCGTTTTTACTCTAAATGAAGGACATTCAGCCCAGATTTGTACTGTACAGTTGGATAAAGCCAGGCTACATTTAAAATTACTTGACTATCTTAACCACGATTGGAAAAGTGAATATTATATAAAACCTAATCAACAAGACATTAGTTTCATCAATTTTACCTGTGTTACAGAAATAGAAAAGACTGATTTAGATATCGCTATCCATGTGACTTACAATACTGGTCAGACAGTTGTGGCGTTTCATAGTCCCTATTGGATGGTCAATAAAACTGGTCGAATGTTACAATACAAAGCAGATGGAATCCATCGAAAGCATCCACCTGATTATGAAAAGCCGGTTCTATTTTCTTTTCAGCCAAATCACTTTTTTAATAACAATAAGGTATGTGATGTTTTTCCTAACTTTCACTTTTCTTTAGTTATTTGTCACTCCTTTTTAGTTTTTAGAGTTTTAAAGAATAAAATGTTATGAAACTGGGTAGAGATAACATTTGTTAAATATTTGAGGTTAAAAAGATTAGAATTTAATATTGGGAAAGGTTTAGTGCATTAACAATACAATATTTAGTTTATGCTTAAAAGTAAAAAATGTGTCAATTTAATGAGGAATTTTTAAAGGTACCTAATTGTAATATTTTTGAAATATTTTTTCCTAGGTACAGCTTATGGTAACTGATAGTGAGTTGTCAGATCAATTTTCAATTGATACTGTTGGTAGTCA
>NW_012149052.1:1631447-1634099 GCF_000956105.1 Propithecus coquereli
AGGCTGGTCTCGAACTCCTGAGCTCAAACAATCCGCCTGCCTCGGCCTCCCAGAGTGCTAGGATTATAGGCGTGAGCCACCGCGCCTGGCCCATCCTAGTTCTTAAGATATTATTTTGAGTTATCTCTAACGTGGGTAGAAAAATTCTGTTGTTTTTTTAGTAAGGGTTTCTGTAGAATCTGTAATTCTGTTCCTTCTTTGAAATATCTTACTCTTACAAATTTATGACAACTTGACATAAAACTTTAAGTCTGTGGTCCCCAAACCCCGAGCCATGGCCTGGTACCAGTCTGTGGCCTTCTGAAAACCAGGCTTAACAGCAGGAGATGAGCAGCTGGCAAGCAAGTGAAACTTCGTCTGTATTTACAGCTGCTCGCCATCACTGGCATCACCGCATAAGCTCTGCCTCCTGTCAGATCAGCGACAGCATTAGATCCTCCCAAGACCAAATCCTACTGTAAACTGTGTATGTGAGGGATCTAGGTTGCGTGCTCCTTTTGAGAATCTAGTGCCTAATGATCTGAGGTGGTGATGCTAGCTCTGGGCAGTGGCTGCAAATACAGATTATCATTAGCAGAGAGATTTGACTGCACAATAAATGTAATGTGCTTGAATCATCCCAAAACCATCCCTCCCTCAACCCCACCCGATCTGTGGTAAAATTGTCTTCCATGAAACTGGTCCCTGGTGCCAAAAGGTTGGAAATCACTGCTTTAAGTGATAACCTTTTTTCTCAAAGTTGTGTAGACACTGTGCTGTGGGTTTTTTTGACATTCAATATAATAAAAAGTGTGAGACTAGCATTTTTATTCCTTTGTGGGTAACTATGATTTTCCTAGATGTTTATGGGGTTTTTTTCCCTCAATTTTCTGACAAAGATGTGTCTCGGATGATATTCTGTTTTTATTAATGTTGTCTGATACCCAGTAAAGTCTTTTAGTCTGCAGGGTAAGCTCCTTCTTCAGGTCAGAAAAGCTATATTTTATTATTTCTTTGGTTTATAACTTTTGTAATATTTTTTTCTTTCTGAGACTCTTTCTGTTGAGTCCATTGGATTTCTTAGATTTGTATCCTGTGTGTTGTGATTTTCAAAAATAATTGAGCTATGTTTTTACTATAGTGAAATCAATACTTAGGAAAGGGTTATCAATTAAATTCTCTTAGAAGTAGTATAGATAAGATAAAGTAAATGGAATAATTTTTCCATAATTAATTTGTATTAAAAAATTGACAAAGTATGTTTAAAGACTTCGTAGACCTTTATTTCCTAAGTGGAACAGATATTTTCCAAGTAGGAGTATAATGAAAAGTATTCATTAGAGAACTGTATAGAGAAAAATTTCAATAGTTTTAATCAGAGCTATCATTCAATTAATGGACTAAGAATTAATGAAGCATTATTTTGGATTTTTTGTATACTCGTGTACTCACATTTAATTTAATGCTTATTTTTCTACGTATATCAGTTCTCTCAGTGAAATAGAAGATTCTCTCCCTCCTGGAAAAGCAGTGTTTTATACGTGGGCTGATCCAGTGGGCTCTAGAAAGCTGAAGTGGAAATGTGGAAAAAGCCAAGGTGAAGTAACACAAAAGGATGTAAGTATTGGGTAGATTATTATAGTGTTCTCAGCAGCCTTTTTTTTTTTAAGTTTTTTTTTTTTTTTTGCAGCCTTCCTAATTTTAAGGACTGTTTTGTGGCTACACTTCTAAAAACCTACCAAAAAATTTTAGAAGCAGCATTCAAGCCTTAACCAAAAATGTTAAAAACTAGAAGTAGCTTACTACGCATTATTTGCTTCTACTATGATGTAAAGATTAAACCTGTGCTTATAGAAGTGCTTTCAGCATTCACCTGATCAACATATATTCTCTGCACAGTCGTATTAGGTAGATTTAGCTTCTATCAGGAACATTTAAGGATCCACTGACTTAACTAAAAAGAATTTATTTCTGTGCAATCAGCTGTGATGATAAAGTTTATGTATAAACATTTTCCAGTAATATTTTAAATAAGTTTCAGAAAGTGTTTCATTAAAAATTTTTTGTCCTTCAGAATTCATCTTAATTTGACCCCTATTCTAATGTCTTTTTTCTTACCACTAGTTGTTATTTCTTTCTACGTATCAATAGTGCAGGGGTTATCTCATTCCCATTATTGAGGGGAAACTGAACATTTCATCATTAGTATATCTTTGCTCTAAGTTTTCTTTTGGTTGTTTGTTTTTTAAATAAATACCCTGTATCAAATTAAAGCAGTTGCTTTCTATTCCTAGTTTGTTAAAACATGTGTGCGTATTTCTGTGTATGTATAAATGAATGAGTGTTGAATTTTTATCAAATGCTTTTTATTTTTATCTGTTGATTATTATATTTTTCTTTTAATCTGCTAACATGGCAAATTTCTTGAATAAACCTAACTGAGAAATGCTTTTTATTTTTATCAAATTTTCAAACAAATCAATATTAGAGTCAAAGAGTCATTGATTTAAATAATAGTTTCTTCAATGTACAGAAATGCTAGAAATAAAGCCAGTGCATAAAGTGAAATACTTCTCAAAAAGTTTTGTTAAAAACATTTATCTCCAGGCCTTTTTTACTAAATGCTTTTTTACAAAGCAATTTTAAGATGGATTCATAGATTAGACTTGGAAA
>NW_012149052.1:1634149-1637657 GCF_000956105.1 Propithecus coquereli
AAAAAAAAAAAAAAAAATTTTGGTCCCATGTCCAAGATACCTCGTTATATATATGCAAATATTCCAAAATTGAAGAAAATTCAAAACACTTCTAGTCCCAAGCATTTCAAGTAGGGGATATTCAGCCTGTAAAAGCAGGAGGTTAAATCAGAGAAAGAACCAACTACCCCTGTTGCATTTTTTTTTTTCAGAATGGCATTTTTTTCTCATGAAATAGCATTTGTCAAGGATCAGGTGGATCAGCACAGATGTGGAGATTGTCTCACTGTCTAGGGAACCCTGAACAAAAGACTCCAGCAGTTTTATGGACCTGGGGAATGGAGGAGGGCAAGGGGGAGGGGTTAAGAGTGGAAAAGTCTTGAGTGCTTAAAATGGAGAAAAAGTAACTTCAGGGTTCCCCCTTTCCCCCTGAGGGAGGCCTATGCTGAAGGGCCCTGATAAAGAACCTCCAAATGAAGTACATAGGCAAGGAATGTAGATATGCATAAAAGCTCTAGGGAAGGGGAGTGCTTGAGTCCCTGAGACTGTAATGCCCTGGCTGTGCACCACCACGTCAGGTTATATCCTTATCCATGTCCCATATCCAGTTCCATTAATTACCTTTTATGGTTGAATAAAACTGCCTTTAATAAGTTAAGACATTTAGCTCTAACAACTAGGTTCTGCTTCATTTTCCCCTGGTCATATGGTGATGATGAGATATCATGCATGAAAAGTTTCAATGAAATATGTGAAGTGACCAGTCTGGTCAGGGCCTAAGATGGATTGACTAATAGTTTACTGACGAGGCTGGTTCTCCATTCTTCTTCATTTATCTCTTTTCTTTGTTTCCAGCTTCTGTTGGCTGTCTAGTCTTTTTCCTGGTAACTTGACTGTATCTTGTTCTTTTAGTTCGGTTTCCAGGTCACTGATGTCCAAGTTGTTTCTTAAGATTCTGAGCTTCTTTGCCTACTCTCAACTTTGGATACTTTTACTTTTTTTGATGACCAGGACCCTAGATTTAGTACATGTCCTTACTTGCTATTTGTGTGCACTTTGACTTCTGCTTAATTATCAAATGATGCCCAAAACCTGATTTTCATTTTTAGTAACTCAATGTACCCTTGTTTTAAACTGATTATCTGCTTCCCAGTTCTTGGCTCAGCTTTCTTGATGATTTTTCGACCTTTCTCTATAAGACCATGACTACATCAAAGTCTTTCCTCCCCAGCACTCTACTTGCCATGGCTCTTCAACTTACAACCTATTGTATTCACAGTGCTCACAAGTGACAACCCATGTCTTTAAGTTGACAGTTTACAACTGTTGTAGCTAAGCAACCCAATAACCAGAGCAGTGTTGAAAGAGATTTTTGTAAAGTTTAAGTCTACTCTGATGGGCATATTAAAATTATATAAGTATTTGTGATGAAATCTGTTTTTTTATAAACATATGTAATATGTATTTTAGTGTATCCCCTTTTGGCCTAAGGATGCTTCTAGTAAACTTCTTATTCAAGTTGAAAGGAGTGAGGATCCTCCCAAAAGGATATATTTTAACAAGCAAGAAAATTGTATTTTATTGCGTCTGGATAATAAGGTAAGTGATTTTTTTTTCGCATATTTCATTAGAAAACTAATACATACTAGTATTTTATTTTTTTTATATTGAATAGTTACCTCTGTTTATTTTTTTCCCTTTCACCAAAAATGAACAAACATTTCTTTTTGAAAAGGAAAAGGTACCAGAAGGTAACAGAGACATAACATAATTTGTTATACAAAAAGTTAGTTGTAGTATCTGGAATAGTAGAATGTACCACATCTGGAATGTCATTCATCTTCATATAATAATTGAGATTCATGGTTTCCCAGAAATGTAATACAAAATTCTGAATTGTTTTTTCAATCATCTCAAAAAATTAAGTTTCCAAGTTTTGAATAGTTTTATTATTAAATTTATTAGTTAATATTCTTGAGAATATTAATGATCCCTTTAAAGAATGTTTTTTTCTTTTAGCTTGGAGGTATTATAGCAGAAGTTAATTTGGCTGAGCATTCTACAGTTATTACATTTTCAGATTATCATGATGGAGCAGCTACATTCTTGTTAATAAATCACACAAGGAATGATCTTGTTCAGTACAAGCAAAGGTAAGAAGATTATCATAAATACAGTAACTCCTGATTTTAGCAGTTCAGGTGATAAAATTGACTTACAATGATTTCTTAAGAATATAAACTGATAATGGCATTGTGGCTATGTAAAACAGTGTCTCATTTTTTAAAAAAATATGTATCCTGAGGTATGTAGGGATAAAACTGCCTTGATATCCACAATTTATTTTTAAATGCTTCAAAAAAAGAAAAATGGAAGAGCTGAAGCAAGTGTGGCAAAAGCTTGATCATTGTTGAATCTGGTGAGGAATATGTCAGGTTTGTTACGAGTCTCTGAATTTTGTCTGTTTTTAAAACTTTTCATATTTTAATATAATGTAAATACTTGAAATTTCAGATTTTTTTCAAACAATAGGTACCTTCTTTTTGTTGAGGTGCTTGGGAAAGGAACTCCTTCCTTAAAGACCATAATTAAATCTTGATGATTTAGGACTACTCTTAAACATCATTTATTTCCATTTGCTTTGGTATCATATCCCCTTAGTGCCACTACTGTTAATGTAGCTTTCTGATGCTCTCCACTTAGTGGTCCCAAGCTGTCTTGAATTTCTTTTGTCTGCTTTCTTTGTTCGTTTTCACCTATTACTTTGCAGTGGGCCGATATTTATTAGTGCATTTATACTTTCCTTCCACCGCTAATTGTGTAACTTCTAATCATTGATTAAAATCAAATAGGCATTGAATAAGACCACAGGGCTGGGCTAGCAAGTACCTAGAACTCCTCCTTGCCTATCATTCTCTCATTTGTTTAAGATGATAAGAAAGAGGAAAGCCTATTTTTTTTTATTACTATCCATATTATAAAAATAATAAATTGTATATTAGTCTGTTTGGGCTGCTATAACAAAAATGCCTTAGACTGGGTAACTTAAAAGAACAGAAATTTATTCCTTGAAGTTTTAGGGGCTGGGAAGTCCAAGATCAAGGTGCCAGCAGATTTGGTGTCTGATGGAGGCTAACTCTGCTTCATAGATGGCGCCTCTTTCTGTATCCTCACACATGGCAAGGGGCAGGGCAGCTCCTGTCAACCTCTTTTGTAAGACTAAAAGACTAATCCCATCCATAAGGGCTCTACACTCTTAACTTAATCACTTCCGGCAGGCCCCTCTCTTAATACTGTCATATTGGTGATTAAGTTTCAGTATATGAATTGTGGGGGGACACAGATCATAGTAAATTGCCTGATTAAAACTGACAAAAGCAAATAGAAATGATTTCTCATTTCCCCTTCAACCCATGTACGTCAAGTAGCTTTTCCCAACGAGTATTCACAGAGTTAAGATCTACAGAAAATGATTTGAGTGACTATTTTCTCAGTTGTTTCAAGATATAACTGGTAACTTTTTAGACAC
>NW_012149052.1:1637707-1638759 GCF_000956105.1 Propithecus coquereli
GTGACATTTACTCCTTTTTATATGATTAAAAACAAAACCAAGTATCATATATCAGTAGCTGAAGAAGGAAGTGATAAATGGCTCTCTCTTGATTTGGAGCAAGTGAGTAGATGAATTTCAAAAATACACCTCTTTAGATTCTATTTTCTCCTTGAAGTTAGATACCTGAAATCACTATGTAATGTCTTAACTCTTCCCCACCTCAATTTTGTTTCAGTTGCATAAACCTCTGTTGAATATTTGTGCCAGGCCCTAGATATCTAATTACTAAAAACTGAACTTAGCCATGTAGGAATACATAGCTTGATAAGGGAGGTAAACATTTAATAGTTCCTAACCAGTTTGGTTAAATACAGCAATAGAAGACTAGCTAAGGTATAAATGCACCAAAGAGAAGGAAATGATATTAAATATATCCTGTCCAAGACATCTGTTAGCAAAACCACAAGTTCCTGTCTTGTTGTAGTTTACATTTCAGTGGGTGTGAAGGAAACCATTAAATTAATAATACCACAACTTACGAAGGTCACATTTGAACAAAGAAATGAAAGAGCAAATGTCAAAAGCTTGGCTGAGCAGGAGAGAGTTGTGCTACCAGGTGTCAGAGTAGCTGATTAAGACAGGCCAAAATGAAAGTAACAAACCTTTAATCACTTACTGTGATAGTAAAGGGTGAGCATCCCTGATCCAAAAATCCAAAATCCAAAGTGCTCCAAAATATGAAACTTTTTGAGCACCAGCATGACATCACTAGTGAAAAGTTCTACACCTGACACAGTATTTTTTCATTGTATTAATGGTATGTCATATATTTTACTATTAATTACTTATGTATGAATAAATGTAAGAAAATGATTGCTTATTGGTAGCATATAGATTCAGAGGCAGGAATGCTGGTGAGGCCAAGTAACTATAGATTATCCACATGAGTGACTGAGATAGTGACAGGTTTGCTTTCTGATGGTCCAGGGTATACAAACTGTTTTGTGCACAAAATTATTTTTAAAATATTGTATAAAATTACTTTGAGTTATGTGTATAAGGTGTATATG
>NW_012149052.1:1642275-1644723 GCF_000956105.1 Propithecus coquereli
CTCTCAGAAAAAGCACAGTCTATATAGCATTATAACTAGCTTCTCTGACAAATTTTATTGAGACTGGCTAAGGCTGGACTAGAGACCTCTTAATCTTCTCTTTGGCCTTGACCTTGTAATTTTTTTCGTGGTATAGTGCAGATATGAACTGTTTAGAAAATCTTATGTACTGCATTGTTGTAATTGTAAAAGAAAGGGATAAGGGAGATAATACAATGTGATCTTGTGTTGAAATTTTGAAACTTAAAAATTATGATCTTAATGGAAATTTATAAAATTAACAATCTGGAAGAATGAACATTGGACTTGGATTTAGAATTGTCTCAAGTAGTAGTTATTAAATCAAGATCTTGAAACTTTGGTTTAAAAGAGTATTGAATCCATAGTCAGGTTGGAGGGTTGCTGCTGTGTCTGACCACCCCTTTTTATCTCTTTCATAGGCTCTTTCCTCCACCTGCCATAAAATATTAAATATAGGGAGATATTTCTAGTCCTATTCTGTTCATAATCTTGTATAATCTCATTCATACCAGTAAATACATTAGTTACTTCCTGTGTGGCAGTCACCTCCAAATCTTTACTGCGGCATAAGACTTCTTACTCTTGACTTTCAGTTTCCTACCTCCTCCTAAACGTCACATAAGACCATAAAGTGATTCAAAACTTACCTCATCATTTGTACCACAAAATCTTCTCTTTTTTTAATCCTTCTCTCATTGAATGGCAGTGTTATCCACCCCCGTCATCCTAGATTTCTCCTGCCTCATAACACCATGCAGTTAGTTAAACTCTAATTTTTAAATAGATCGCCTCTTGTCTAATCACTCCCAACATTTCTTATCTATATGACTAGATTTTTGATGTATCTATATCTAGTTCTATCTCTATTAAATCCTCTATATTCTGTCAGAATGAGTTTCCCAAAAATACTAAATATAATCATATCTTCTCTTGTTTAAAGTTTTTAGGTTTTTCCCACTTCTTTTAAAATATTTTGCTAGGCTACCTTTGTAAACCTTTATGTTTCTGTAGCCTAACTCTTACCCTATGCTTAAGACAAACTGAAGTCTTTATTTCCTGAATGATAATGGGTCTTTCCATGTGTTTTTACCGTGTAGGTGTTCCTTTCTGTTAGTAAAACACCACTTCTATGTGATGCCTTCTCTTACCACCTTAATCTATATGCCCAGTTTTTGATAGCACCTTTACATATGTAGATTATAGCATTTGTCACATTGTGTTGTCATTTTCTTGTGAGTTTAAGACATGTACACATACATAGTTATATTTTGAGGACTGTGGTTAGTTTTCTTTTTCTTTGAATTTCCATTGCCTATCAAAGATAGCGCAGTAAATATTTGCATAAGAAATATTCTGCGGTGAATTAAACAGATTAAAATTTGTATTTTTTAATGGAAAAATTAGGAATATGCATTTTTTCTCCTTCACCTTCCCTTTCCTTGGGTTTTTAAAAATATGGATCTTAGTTATTTCCTGTATATAAATATAATAATTGTTAATTATTTCTTAAAATTCTGTAGAAAAAATGTAAAAAAGAACCGTACGTTATAATCCCAATACTGTCAACATTTTGGTGCATTACTTTTCCTTTCCTCCTTCTCTCCCTCCCTTCCCTCCACCCTTCCCTCCTTCCTTTCTTCCTATGTGTCTCTCATTTTTAACAGCTAGTGTAAGCATATAAATTTGCTTCAAATCACAATTTTTAATGAATGCATGATCGTATCATTTGTAAACACTACAATTAAATAATACTTTATTGTTGAGAATTTTGGTTGTTTCCAACTTTATAATTTTGAATCCATTTATCTTTTAAGAAGAATCTTTAGCTCACTTGTAATCATTGTAATAACTAATTCATGATTCCTAGCCATATTTTTTGTAATATAGATTATTTTCTTCTAATGATTTTTTGAAAAATACACATCGTGTTTCTGTTCTAGATAATTACTTTTTTGTTCTTGAAGATTTGATGCATTTTAAATCAATTTTAAGAGTTAAACAGTATCTGCCAACTTATCCATAAAAAATTTGGAATGCTTTTATATTTTCTTCAACTTCTTTCCAAATTTCCACTGTCTTGTGAATATAATTTGGGATTTTTTTACCCAGATTAATATAAAATGATTATTTTTTCAAAATATGTATTATTTTGCTAAAGGCTCTTTTGGCATTTGCATTGATTTATATTAGCAAAAAAATTGACTTTACTGGTTTAGTTGTTCACCACTGGTCCTTCAATATTTCTACATCCTAGTTCTTTTTTTTCTTTTTGAGATAGAGTCTCACTCTGTTGCTCGGGCTAGAGTGCGTGCCGTGGTGTTAGCCTAGCTCACAGCAACCTCAAACTCCTGAGCTCAAGCGATCCTACTGCTTCAGCCTCCCGAGTAGCTGGGACTACAGGCATGTGCCACCATGCCCGGCTAATTT
>NW_012149052.1:1647213-1657446 GCF_000956105.1 Propithecus coquereli
ATGTATAAATGAATGAGTGTTGAATTTTTATCAAATGCTTTTTATTTTTATCTGTTGAAAATGATTATATAATTTTGAACTTTATCTTATTTTAGGATGAATTGTATGATTGATTTTTAAATATTAAGCTAACTTCCCATTTCTGGAATTGGCTTGCTAATGTTTTAAGACCTTTGCTTGTATACTTATGAGAGAAATTGGCCTGTAACTTTCCTATATTGTAATGTCCTTTCTAGGTTTTTATATCAGGTTAATGCTTACTTCTTAAAAATGTTGGGAAATACTTACAATTTTCCCATTTTGTGGAAGAGTTTATGTAAGATTAATATGGTTTTTTCCTTGAATGTTTGTTAGAATTCACCAATGAAGCCAAGCCATCTTAGCCTGTTGTATTTGTAGGAAGGTTGTGGTTTTTTATTTTTGTTTTGCAAAAGAACTATTGTTTTGCTTTCTTTTTCTTGGAGACAAAGTCTCACTCTGTCTTCCAGGCTAGAGTACAGTGATGTCATCATAGCTCACTGCAACTTCAAACTCCTGGCCTCAAACAATCCTCCCACCTTGGCCTGCCAAAGTGCTGGGAATTACAGGCATGAGCCACCGCGCCCAGCCTGTTTTGTTCTTTTGTTCTTTTGATGGTATCATTTATACATGTGTTTTCAGTTTCACCAGTTTCTGCTCTAATCTATAGTATATTCTTGTATTTCATATTTCTTTGGGTTTAATTTGACAATATTTTTTCTAAACTCTTGAGATGAATACAGTATTAGTCTGTTTAGGCTGCCATAATAAAATACCATAGACTGGGTGGCTAAAACAACAGAAATTTATTTCTCAGAGTTTTGGAGACTGAAAGTCTGAGATCAGAGTGCTAGCATGGTCAGATTCTAGCTTGCAGATGACTATCTTCTTTCTGTGTCCTCACGTGGCATGAGGGGACAGGGAGCACAAGCTCTCTGGTATTCCTAAGGACACTAATCCTGTTGGATCAGAGCTCCACCCTTGTGACCTTGTGTAACCATAATTACCTCAATAAAGACTCCATCTCCAAAAATACAGTCACATTGGGGATTGGGGATTCAACATGTATTTTAGGGAGACAGTTCAGTTCATAGCAGATACCTAAATCATCATTTTTCACATTTTCTGCACTTCTTATTTGAAGTCATTTAAAGTCACAAATTTTCCTCTAAAACAATATTAGTTTTATCCAACAAACTTTGCTATGTTGTATATTTATTGTCCTTTTGTTCCAAATATTTTCTAATTTTCATCATTATTTCTTATGTTTTGGTTTAATAGTTAGGTTATTGCTTATTACTTTTTAAAAATATGAGAATTTTATAGTTATCTTTGTGAATTTCTAGTTTAGTTCCACTGTGATCTGAGAACATACTTCTGATTCAGTCTTTTGAAATTTATTGAGATTGACTTTGTGGGCTAGCATGTGGTCAATTTTAGTAAGTTTTTCATTTGTATGTGAAAAGAATATGTATTGTATAGTTTTTAGTAACAATTTTCTCTGTATGTGAATATTTTCATGTTAGTGTGTTAAGTCTCCTGTCTCCTTAATTTTTTGGTTTATTAATTACTGTGAAAGATGTGTTTAAAATCTCCCAATATAATCATAGATTTATACCTTTCTCCTTTTTGTTTTAATTTTGGCTTTTTGAAGCTATATGATTAGGTGGGTAAAAATTTAGAATTGTCGTATCTTCCTGGTAGGTTGATCCTTTTATCAGTATATAATGTTACAGTGTGCACCACAGTATCTTTTTAGGCCTAAACATTCAGACTTATAAAACTACCATAGGCCACAGTTTGCACCTGCCTATTCAGGAGGAGACCAGCCAGGCAACAGCATGCTAGCAGGGAGAATCAGACATTCCTCTTGGGTGGAAGTCCTTATGACAATCCCCATCGCAGGTTAGGAGGTATTCTCTTTGATCATGGCAAATGGCAGATTTTGTGTAAGGGAACAAGATTCACTTGGGTGTGGTAGGAGCCACCCTGACTTAGAAATCTCTATTCCACAATACCAACTATTTCTTGTAACAACCCGTGAGCATAGCTTATAGACTTTTTTCAAGGCACATACATGCATCATCATACTAAGAGAAGCCTATAACTATGGCTTCCTACCATATTACAACATGCATTCTTGACTTATTAAAACCTGCAGTAAATTACCACTTGTACCACTTTCCCAGTAATGTGAAGGCTTTAGACCTCTTTAATTCCATTTACCCTCTTCCATCTAATATATTATTGTGTATTTTATTTCTAAATAGATTTTAAATCCTTTAAGTACTATTATTGTTTTCTACAATTAATATTCCATTTAAATTCACCTATGTGTTTCTTTTTTGCTGCTTTTCATTCCTTTCTGTATTTTCATGTTTCCACATGGGTTAATTTTTTCTTCTCTTTAGTATTTTTCTAGTGTGAATCTACAGATGAAAAATTCTCTTTGAATTTTTTTTTCTTTTTTTTTGGTAAGGTATTTTTGCTGGATGTCAAATTTCAGGTCAGGATTGGCACTTCTTTTCTTTTTTTCCTCTAATGTCTTTCATGATTTCTTCTTTTCATTGCTTTTTAGCAATTTTACCATGATATTCTTAGGTATGGTATTCTCTGTATTTATCTTGATTTGTTATGCTTCCTAAAATAGTAACTTGAGCTCTTTTCTCTGATTTGGAAATTTCTCACGTATTATATCTTCAAATATGGTTTGGTGTGTGTTTTCCTCTTTACTTTAGGACTCCACGATTACATAAATGTTAGATCTTTGCACCATGTTCCTTATAACTTTTATGTGGTTTTAGTCTATTGCTTCATCCTTTTCTCTTCATCCTTCAGTACAGATATTTTCTTTTGATCTGTCCTCCACTATTCTTCTCTATTTGTGTCTGGTCTGGTCTTAAACTTATCCATTGAGTTCTTAATTTCAGTTCCTGAAATTATCAGTTGAAGGATTTCTATTCTAGAAATTGTTTTGTTCCAAAATTTTCTATCTTGTCACGTAATTCCTTGAATGTATTAACCATAGCTACTTTAACACCTACCTGCCAATTCCAATATTTAAATCTCTTGTGAATATTTTAATATTTTCTCTTTTTTCTTAATTTTCCCTCATATCTGTTCTTCTTTATGCATATTTATTTTTGACTGTGCTGTATGTGTTATATGAAAATTTTTAGAGATAATTCAAGGCTCTGTATGATGTTCCGTTTGCTTCAGACATTCATCTTGGATTACTTCCTTTTTGCCATCAGTTAATTTCTTCTGTGGAATTTCCTTGAGTAAGTCTCTGTTGATGGTGAGCCTTGATAGTTTTTATTCTTCTCTAGGCATCTCTATTTTGCATACTTTTCTTCAATGAAATATTTTTGATGAGTAAAGAATTCTGGGTCCAGAGTTATTAATATTTTCTCTTAACATATTGGTGATATTTTTTCATTGTCTTCCAGTGTTGCTCTTTAGGAGTCCAGTGTGGATTCTTTTTTTTAATTGTATTTAAAGGCGTTGCCTATAATTGGCCTTTTTATTATTCATGATTATTAGATTCATTCAGGAAAAAAATTGTATTTTAATATACAAATCTTATGCATCTGATCTGTTGATTAGTACTTTTGCATATTTATATCATAGTAACAGTTTGAAGTTTATAAAGATAAATATGGCATTCACTGCAAGATAGTAGGAGGACTTCAGAATTATTTAGAAATAAGTTAGTTTTCTTCTTCAATGTAGTTTTAGTGCTATATATTTTCTTTTAGAAAGTATCGTAAGTAACATGAGTATTCCTAGATAATGATTTTATGGTAACAACTCCAATTTTTAATTTCTATGGATTGTAACATGAATATTTACTATATATATTAAAATTTCCTGTTAATCAGAATATTCATTAACTAGAAATTCATGGCTAACTATTAATTATTAGAATTTTCTGTATGTTATGTAAGGGCTTCCTGCATAATTAACTCCGTGATGAATATCCATGTCTTGTAGAGCATGCAACTGAGATATCTGATTTTTTTTTCCTATTTGATTCAGCTCTGTAAGGAAATACAGATTTCAGACTAAAACAATTTTAACACTTGCCACATTGCTGTAGTCTTAGAATAAAGCAGAAAAATACTTTGTGTTACTCACTGATAAGCCCACAAAGGAAGACGATTTAATTATATTTTATTAAAATGTTAAAAGAAATAAACAATTGACCAGTCTTCCTGATCAGTATTAATAACTTTATAATAGTAATGGCATTAGATAACATCAAATGATTTTAATAATGTAAATTTCTTAGTATTATACAAATATTAATTCATTTATTTGCCACTAACCCTATGAAGTAGGTGCCATTAATATTCTCCTTTTATAAATGTGGAATCTAGATTTCATGTTGTTTGGGACCAAACTCTAATTTTTTTTTTTTTTGGTAATTTTGTTTTAGGATATGATGACACCTATAGATTTGGGGAAAAAAACAATTTATTTAGTCTCATTCTTTGAAGGCTTACAGCGCATTATTTTATTCACTGAAGATCCAAGGGTATTTAAAGTAACATATGAAAGTGAGAAAGCAGAGTTAGCAGAGCAAGAAATTGCATTGGCATTACAAGACGTTGGAATTTCTCTTGTCAACAATTACACAAAGCAAGAAGTAGCCTATATAGGCTTTACAAGGTTAGATGCATGGATAAATTTAAATGATCAGTTTTTAATCATTAAGGAATGATTGTAAAATCTAAAATGATTTAGTTTAAATTTTGTGCTTTGACTATTTATTGATACTAAGGTAATGCTAATTTAAAAGTAGGTTTGAGATCTTTTTTTGTCTTTTGAGATAAAGACATGTCAAAAATCAAATTTATGAATCCCTTAACTATGTTAATCCTCCTACCTCTCTAAGAAGTTATATTTATTCAACTTATCAAAAGTATACTTTACTTGGCACATCATAAAAAATATTTAATTGTCCATTACCATCTACCACAATGCAGGATATACTGTAGATTCTCCATAGTTGTTGGAGGATTAAAGTAAAGATATTTACTTTCAAATTTGACCTTGGCACTTTTAAGGTTCTAATAAGGTAATATTGTATTTATCATTCCCCATATAAGACATCTCTCCCTTATGCCCTTGTTGTTCCTATTCATAACACTTAAATTGAAATTAATTCATATGTATTAGTGCCTAATGTGAGAGCATTTCTTTAAGTCTATATGACCAGTATAATGTAGTTTTAATTGTTTACTTGAAGTCAAACTCCTGAATATATATATTAAAAATATATGATACAGATTTAAATTTAGTTTTCTGTATACATTAATCTATAAATCCCTGGCCTCTCATTGAATCAGATTAACACATTTTAAAAGGAATATTAAAATCTGTTTTCTTAGAAATTTGTATTGTTCCCCAAAAAGATAAATTTTTGTTTAAGAAAAAAATAGACAACAGATTTTAAGACTGTTAAACCTATCATATGTTATCTCCTATGCTAAATGATGTTAATGCAAAGATGAGTAATACATGGCCTCTACCTTTCTATTAAGTGAATATAAATTTTATAAAGAATAAATAAATAGGATACTTAAACAACTTAAATACTTAAATAAAATATTAAGTAATTTCAGAATGTGGATAGATTTTTTATTCTGTATTTAAGTCTTTCAGCCTTTTAGTTTCAGTACAATGAGATTTCTTCCATTGACACTCTTCTAGATTACTATTTTGCACTCTGTCTCTTCAAACGCCCATTCTCTCAGCTCACCGCCTTGCATCCCCTTTTACTAAGAAAATTAAAGCAATCAAAAACAAACTTCCACAGACCCACCTCACGCCCCAATATCGCAACTTCCTACCTACCTACCAGCATTTGCACCTCCATACTATACCGACATACTTCCCCACAGTTGCAATAGATATATCTCATACATGCTCCTATTACACATAGTTTTCTACTTTTGCACTACATTTTATTTCCTCTTACCTACTTGAGGACATTGGTCCAGCAATCCTCTTCTTCCTCTTACCTAAGTCAACAGCTTTTGGCTCCCTACTGGATTCCTCCCCTCAGTGTTACTTCTCTCAACTTTAATTTTCTTGAGCCTACTTTCCTTGCTATCTACTGCTTCTTTGTTTCCCTTTATAGCCACACTCCTCAAACATCATGTGTATTTCAAAAGAGTTTAACATATTAGCTATTCTCCAATTTTTTTTCATCCATTGTTTCTTTAACCACTCCAGACAGGGTTTTGCTTTCAGCACACTGTGAATCTGGTCTCGTCATGATTACCAGGGACCTCTGTGGTGCCAGATCCAGTGTAGAATTATCAGTCCTCACTTTACTTCATAACATTTAACACAGATCTCTCCTGGATGTAGTTTCTTTCACTTGACTTACAGAATACCTCTCCTTCCTGGTTTTTCTTCCTATCCCAACACTCTCAGTCTCATTTGTTGTTTCCTTGTCTTCTCTCAACTCCTTATATTTAGTGCCTTGAGACACTTAGACCTGAGTCCTCTTCTCTCTATTTCAGTTTAATGATTTGAAATACTACATATATACCAAAAAATTCTCTCTAAATATTAATTATATATCTTCTGCCATACCTGTCATCTGAACTCCAGACGTGTATCCAACTGCCCATGCAAAATCTCTGCTCAGATATTTAAGGGACTTCTTAAACTTCATATGTATGACACCAAACTTTTGATTTCTTCCTTCTTCTAAAACCTGCATTCCCATCAGAATTAATCACAACTAACTTCTAGTGACAGGCCAAAAACCTTGGAATACTCTGTGATTCCTCTCTTTATCTTGTACCCCACATCTAATCCATCAAAAAGTGCTGTGCTGGCTTTACCTTCAAAGTGCACATAGAATCTGGCCACTTTTTTTTTTTTTTTTTTTTAATGATAGGATCTCACTTTGTTGCCCGGGTTGGAGTGCAGTAGCATGATCATAGCTCACTGCAGCCTCAAACTCCTGGGCTCATGTGATCCTCCTGCCTCAGCCTCCCAAGTAGCTAGGACTACAGGTGTACATTACCAGACCTGGCTCATTTTTCAAAATTTTTTTGTAGAGATGGAGTCTTCCTATGTTGCCCAGGCTGATATCAAACTCCTGGCCTCAAGCAATCCTCCATCCTCAGCCTCCCAAAGTGCTGAGATTGTAGATGTGAGCTACCATGTCCAGTCCTGACTACTTTTTATTATCTCACTGTTAATACCCTCATCAGAGTCGTCATCATTTCTCAGCTGGCTCACTGTAGTAAATTCCTAACAAGTTTCCCTTTTTTTTGCTTTGACCCATTTTTTTCTTTCATCCCACCCCAACAAAGAATGTATTCTTAACAAAGTGTAAGTCAGATCAATAGTTATAATCTTTTTATAACCATTCAATGGTTCTTCATCTTACTCAGAATAAAACTCAGAGTATTTACAATGACCGAGGCTTTACATTATTTGACTTCCTATCATATGTCTTACTTCATCTACTTTTAATGTGTTCCTTCCCTGCCAGCCTCCTTATGCTTCCTCATATACTACAGATGTGCTCTTGCTTTAGGGTCTTTGCTGTAGCCAGTCCCTCTACTTGAAATGTTCTTCTCCTCTTGTCTGCCAGATAATTCTCTCACCTCCTTTAAGGTGGCTAAAATCTCACCTCAGTGAGCCCCCTGTTGCCCACTCTACTTTAATATTGCAGCCCCCACCACTTTGCATATTCCACTTCTCCAGATCCCCCTTCCCCAGATCCCCCTACCCTGTCTACTTGTTCTTCTTTCAAAAGCATTTTCACCTTCCATATCTTAAAATTTACTAATTTATTTTGTTTACTATTTGTTGTTTGTCACTTCCCAGCTAAAATAAAGCTCTGGAATGGCGGAGATGTTCACTGATATGTCCCTAACACCTAGAATAGTACCTGAATAGGACTTTAATAAGTATTAGTTGGATTAATTCATGTTTTTAAACTTGTAATATGCTTACTTGTAACTGAGGTTATTATAAAATTTTACTGAAGTTTTTCTACTTTATATAATAAACCAGTTAAAAGTGTTGATAAATTACTACTATGATTTTTGCTTTCATATATATAAGTTCTGATGTGGTTTGGGAGACAAAGCCCAAGAAGAAGGCCAGATGGAAGCCAATGAGTATAAAGCACACTGAGAAGTTAGAGAAAGCATTTAAGGAATATACTGAATCTTCACCTGCAGAAGATAAGGTTATTGAGTTGGACACTAACATTCCGGTAATATTTTTAATGTGACCTTTTAATTTTGATTTGTTGTAGTTCAGAATCACTAGTTAATTTTAAGGAAAATCTGGCTTCCTTAGAAAACAAATTGAACATAATTAATCCTACTATACATACTTTATATAAAATATTATATTTTTAAAGGGGTAGTTATCTGTATTAAGAAATCAAATTTTCTCTTAAGATGCTAGATACTAATGATTTGTTCTTTGGGTTAACAGGAAACAAAAATTTTTTTTTATTTCTTCTTATGTACTTTTAAAAAATTGTTATTTTTTTTCTTTAATTTTATTATAGTAAATTTATGTAAAAACTGATACAGCCAACCTATAAGGATTATATAAATATTTATGTGAATTTTATGGATATGGAATATAAAAATCTAAGTCTAAATGTAATCAAATATTTAGTCTACTCTTTTAATTAGTATTATCTTAAAAGTTTTTTGGTATAAATTTCTAATTCTAATCAATTGTGGATAGAAAGAAATTTTTTTGTGTTGTGGGGGGCATATTTTTCAGGTTCGCTTAACACCTACTGGTAATAACATGAAAATTCTGCAACCACATATAATAGCTATACGAAGAAATTATCTTCCAGCATTAAAGGTGGAATACAGCACATCTGCACATCAGTCATCATTTAGAATTCAAATTTACAGAATACAGGTAAGTCGTTCTGAAAATGTAGCCAAAATTGTGTACTAAAGGGATGTATAAGAAAACAGATATATTCCTATGGTCTGTTTTTAGTACTTCAGTTTCACTGTTGGGCTAGACTTTTTGATTCCTTCTATTTCTTAAATCCTGTTATTCTAGTCAGGTTGTATAAATGACCTACTGATATACTGACTTGTTTTTTATTTTCTTAGATCCAAAATCAGATACATGGTGCTGTGTTTCCATTTGTGTTTTATCCTATTAAACCTCCAAAGTCAATCACCATGGATTCAGGTTTGTTTTTATATTTAGTTTGCCATAAAAACAGTTGTATTAGCCATTTGGTTTATTTTACTATAAATATGAAATGAAACCATTCTCAGGTTTAATTTCTACAAGACGATTGGAAAATCAAACTGCTTGAGAAAAGACCAAGTACTGTATGCAACTCACTTCAAAAAAACTTGAAGTGAATGAATCCTGAAGAAAAGATCAATTAGAAATATATATTTAGATTTTTAGAAATAGTAATTTAAAAAACAGATTTCTAAACTGTAAACCTGTGATTTGAAAACCATTAGGACCTTTGAATAAACAGTAAGGAAGTTCAAAGTGTCTTCTAACACCAAAAACTGTCCTATGTTCTCTAGGTAAGAATAACCGACAAGTTCTTTCTTCTTCCCATTTCTTTCCCTTTCCCTTTCTTCTTTCTTGCCTATCCCTCCTCCCCCCACTTTCTTTGCTCTTCTCACTACCCTACTCACTTCCCTCTCCCCTTGCTTTCCTACCCCACTCCCACACCACTCCTCTAAACTGTCTTGGGCGGTGGTATTCTTTGTAATCTGCTGGAAAGCTCTTTGACCACTCTACATGCTTAAGCCCCTCCTCCTCAAAGTCTGGCACAAATCTTCAGAATCTGTTTTCACTGAGTTTCCCTGATGATTCTAATGTATCCTTCTAGTTTAAAATCACTAATTTGTGGGATTAGTTATCCTTAGAATAACTGCAGATAATTAAAAAGAACAGTCCTGGAGTCTGAAATTAAGATTGTAATAGATCTTGCCAACTTCACTACTTTTTAATTGCTACTCATGACTTAGTAAATGATTTAATTATCCATTGTGATGTATATTAAATCACAAGAAAATGCTTATCTTTTGCTTAAAGCATCATGGGAATAATTATATTTATAACTTTAACAGCACCAAAGCCCTTTACAGATGTCAGTATTGTCATGAGATCTGCAGGACATTCCCAGATATCACGTATTAAGTAAGTGCCTGAATACATTTCTTGTAT